>NW_027460291.1:27899588-28130606 GCF_050947875.1 Dermacentor variabilis | reverse complement strand
TGCGGGTGGGCCCACTATTACACTAACATCGGGATCGGCCCACGTATGGGGAGTGCTTAACGCCTGCTTCAGCTCCACCTCGTGTCGGCCCGGCATTGCACTACCTTTGGTTGGACCAGGTATGCGGAGCGCTCAACGCCTGCTTCACCTTCAACGCGGGTGGGCCCAGGATTGCACTTTCTAGGGGATCGGCCCATTTATCGGGAGTGCTTAACGCCTGCTTCACCTCCAACGCGGATGGGCCCAGTATTGCACTATCTGAGGGATCGGGCTACGTATGGGGAGTGCTTAACGCCAGCTTCACGTCCACCGCGTGTCGGCCCGGCATGGCACTACATTTGGATTGACCCAATGTATGCGGAGCGCTCAACGCCTGCTTCACCTTCGCCGTGGGAGGGACCAGTATTGCACTAACTTCGGTATGGGCCCACGTATGGGGAGCACTTAACGCTTCTTCACCTCCACCGCGTGTCGATCCTGCATTGCACTACCTTTGGATGGACCACGTATGCGGAGCGCTCAACGCCTTCTTCACCTTCGCCGCCGGTGGGCCAACTATAGTACTATCTTCGTGTTGGGCCCACGTGTGGGGAGTGCTTAACGCCTGCTTAACCCCAGCCACGGCAGGGCCGAGTATTACACTATCTAAGGGATCGGCCCACGTATGGGGAGTGCTTAACGCCCGCTTCACCTTCACCACGTGTCGGCCCGGTATTGCACTACCTTTGGATGGACCCACGTATGCGGAGTGCTCAACACATGCTTCACCTCCGCCGCGGGTTCGCCCAGAATAGAACTATCTTAGCGATCGGGCCACGTATGCGGAGTGCTTGACGCCTGCTTTACCTCCACTGCATGTCGGCCCGGCATTGCACTACCTTTGGATGGACCCACGTATGCGGAGCGCCCAACGCCTGTTTCAACGTCGCCTGCGGGGGGGGGACCATTATTGCACTATCTTGGGGATGGGCCCACGTATAGGGAGTGCTTAACGCTTCTTCACCTCCACCGCGTGTCGACCCGGCATTGCACTACCTTTGCATGGACCACGTATGTGGAGCGCCCAACGCCTGCATCACCTCCGCCGCGGGTGGGCCCAGTATTGCACAATCCTCTGGATCGGCCCACGTATCGGTAGCGCTCAACGCCTGTTTCACCTCCGCCGCGGGTGGGCCCAGTGTTACTCTATCTTCGTGATCGGCCCACGTATGGGGTGTGCTTAACGCTTCTTCATCTCCACCGCGTGTCGACCCGGCGTTGCACTTCCTTTGGATGTACCCACGTATGCGGAGCGCTCAATGCCTACTTATCTGCCACCGCGGGTGGGCCCAGTATTGCACTAGCTTCGGTATCGGCCCACGTATGGGGAGCGGTCAACGCCTGCTTCCCCTCCGCCGCGCGTCGAGCCGGCATCGCACTACCTTTGGATGGACCCACGTATGCGGAGCGCTCGACGACTGCTTCACCTCCATCGCGAGTGGGCCCAGTATTGCACCATCTTAGGGATGGGCCCACGTATGGGGAGTGCTTAACCCTTCTTCAGCTCCACCGCGTGTCGACCCTGCATTGCACTACCTTTGGATGGACCACGTATTCGGAGCGCTCAACGCCTTCTTCACTTTCGCCGCCGGTGCGCCAACTATAGCACTATCTTCGTGTTGGGCCCACGAATGGGGAGTGCTTAACGCCTGCTTAACCCCAGCCGTGGCAGGGCCCAGTATTACAGTATCTAAGGGATCGGCCCACGTATGGTGAGTGCTTAACGCCCGCTTCACCTTCACCACGTGCTGGCCCGGCATCGCACTACCTTTGGATGGACCCACGTATGCGGAGCGCTCAACACATGCTTCACCTCCGCCGCGGGTTCGCCCAGAATAGAACTATCTTTGCGATCGGGCCACGTATGCGGAGTGCTTGACGCCTGCTTTACCTCCACTGCGTGTCGGCCCGGCATTGCACTGCCTTTGGATGGACCCACGTATGCCTAGGGCCCAACGCCTGTTTCACCGTCGACGCGGGGGGGCACCACTATTGCACCATCTTCGGGATGGGCCCACGTATAGGGAGTGCTTAACGCCTGCTTAACCCCCACCGCGGCAGGGCCCAGTATTACACTATCTAAGGGATCGGCCCACGTATGGGAAGTGCTTAACGCCCGCTTCACCTTCACCACGTGTCGGCCCGGTATTGCACTACCTTTGGATGGACCCACGTATGCGGAGTGCTCAACACATGCTGCAGCTCCGCCGCGGGTTCGCCCAGAATAGAACTATCTTAGCGATCGGGCCACGTATGCGGGGTGCTTGACGCCTGCTTTACCTCCACTGCGTGTCGGCCCGGCATTGCACTACCTTTGAATGGACCCACGTATGCGGAGCGCCCAACGCCTGTTTCAACGTCGCCGCGGGTGCGCCCAGTATTGCACTATCTTGGGGATCGGCCTATTTATCGGGAGTGCGTAACGCCTGCTTCACTTCCACCACGGGTGGGACCAGTATTGCACTACCTTTGGATGGACCCACGTATGCGGAGCGCTCAACGCCTGCTTCACCTTCATCGCGGGTGGGCCCAGTATTGCACTATATTAGGGATGGGCCCACGTATGGGGAGTGCTTAACCCTTCTTCACCTCCGCCGAGTGTCGACCCGGCATTGCACTACCTTTGGATGGACCCACGTATGCGGAGCGCTCAACGCCTGCTTCACCTCCATCGCGGGTGGGCCCAGTATTGCACTATCTTAGGGATGGGCCCAAGTATGGGGAAGGCTTAACCCTTCTTCACCTCCACCGCGTGTCGACCCGGCATTGCACTACCTCTGGATGGACCAGGTATGCAGAGCGCCCAACGCCTGCTTCACCTTCGCCACGGGTGGGACCAGTATTGCACTAACTTCGGGATTGGCCCACGTATCGGGAGTGCTTAACGCTTCTTCACTTCCACCGCGTGTCGACCCGGCACTGCACTACCTTTGGATGGACCCATGTATGCAGAGCGCTCAACGCCTGCTTCACCTTCGGCGCGGTTGTGCCCAGCATTGCACTATCTTGTGGATCGGCCCATTTATGGGGACTGCTTAACGCCTGCTTCACCTCCGCCGCGGGTGGGCGCCCTATTACACAATCGTCGGGATCGGCCCACGTATGGGGAGTGTTTAACTCCTGCTTCACCGCCACCACGGGTCGGCCCGGCATTGCACTACTTTTGAATGGACCCACGTATGCGGAGCGCTCAACGCCTGCTTCACGTCCGCCGCGGGTGGGCCCTATATAGAACTATATTAGGGATAGGGCCACGTGTGGGGAGTGCTTGACGCTTGCTTTACCTCCACTGCGTGTCTGCCCGGCATTGCACTACTTTTGATGGACACACGTATTCAGAGCGCTCAACGCTTGCTTCACCTTCGCCGCGGGTGGGCCTAGCATTGCACTATCTTGGGTATCGGCTCATTTATGCGGAGTGCTTAACGCTTCTTCACCTACACCGCGTGTCGGCCCGGCATTGCACTACCTTTGCATAGACACACGTATGCGGAGCGCTCAACGCCTGCTTCACCTTCACCGCGGGTGGGACCAGTATTGAACTATATTCGGTATGGGCCCACGTATGGGGAGTGTTAACGCTTCTTCACCTGCACCTCGTGTCGACCCGGCATTGCACTACCTTTGGATGGACGAAGTATGTGGAGCGCTCAAGGCCTGCTTCACCCCCGCCGCGGGTGTGCCCAGTATTGCACTATCTTCGGGATCGGCCAACGTATGGGGAGTGCTTAACGCCTGATTCACCTCCACCGCGTGTCGGCCCGAAATCGCATTACCTTCCGTTGGACCCACGTATGCGGAGCGCTCAACGCCTGCTTCAGCTCCACCACGTGTCGACCCGGCATTGCGCTACCTTTGGATGGACCCACGTAAGCGGAGCGCTCAACGCCTGCTTCACCTCCGCCGCGGGTGGGCCCAGTATTGCACTATCTTCGGTATCGGCCCAGGTATGGGCAGTACTTAACGCCTGCTTCACGTCCACCGCGTGTCGGCCCGGCATCGCACTACCTTTAGAGGGACCCACGTATGCGGAGCGCTCAACGGCTGCTTCACTTTCGCCTCGGGTGGGCCCAGTATTGTACTATTTTCGGGATCGGCCCACGTATGGGTAGTGCTTAAAGCTTCTTCACCTCCACCGCGTGTCGACCCGGCATTGCACTACCTCTGGATGGACCAGGTATGCAGAGCGCCCAACGCCTGCTTCACCTTCGCCACGGGTGGGACCAGTATTGCACTAACATCGGGATTGGCCCACGTATGGGGAGTGCTTAACGCTTCTTCACTTCCACCGCGTGTCGACCCGGCACTGCACTACCTTTGGATGGACCCACGTATGCAGAGCGCTCAACGCCTGCTTCACCTTCGGCGCGGTTGTGCCCAGCATTGCACTATCTTGTGGATCGGCCCATTTATGGGGACTGCTTAACGCCTGCTTCACCTCCGCCGCGGGTGGGCGCCCTATTACACAATCGTCGGGATCGGCCCACGTATGGGGAGTGTTTAACTCCTGCTTCACCTCCACCACGTGTCGGCCCGGCATTGCACTACTTTTGAATGGACCCACGTATGCGGAGCGCTCAACGCCTGCTTCACCTCCGCCGCGGGTGGGCCCTATATAGAACTATATTAGGGATAGGGCCACGTGTGGGGAGTGCTTGACGCTTGCTTTACCTCCACTGCGTGTCGGCCCGGCATTGCACTACTTTTGATGGACACACGTATTCAGAGCGCTCAACGCTTGCTTCACCTTCGCCGCGGGTGGGCCTAGCATTGCACTATATTCGGGATGGGCCCACGTATGGGAAGTGTTAACGCTTCTTCACCTGCACCTCGTGTCGACCCGGAATTGCACTACCTTTGGATGGACGACGCATGTGGAGCGCTCAACGCCTGCTTCACCTCAGCCGCGGGTGGGCCCAGTATTGCACTATCTTCGGGATCGGCAAACGTCTGGGGGGTGCTTAACGCCTGCTTCCCCTCCTCTGCGGGTGGGGCCAGTATTGCACTATCTTAGCGATCGGCCCACGTATGGGGAGTGCTTAACGCCTGCTTCACCTCCACCGCGTGTCGGCCCGACATTGCACTACCTTTCGTTGGACCCACGTATGCGGAGCTCTCAACGCCTGCTTCACCTTCGCGCGGGTGGGACCAGTATTGCACTATCTTCCGTATGGGCAGACGGATGGGGAGCGCTCAACGCATCTTCACCTCCACAGCGAATCGACCCGGCATTGCACTACCTTTGGATGGACCACGTATGCGCAGCGCTCAACGCCTGCTTCAGCTTCGCCGCGGGTGGGCCCAGTATTGCACTATCTTCGGGATCGGCCTACGTATGGAGAGTGCTTAACGCTTCTTCACCTCTACCGCGTGTCGATCCGGCATTGCACTATCTTTGGATGGACCCACGTATGCAGAGCGCTCAACGCCTGCTTCACCTCCACCGCGGTTGGGCCCAGGACTGCACTATCTTAGGGATCGGGCCATGTATGGGGAGTGCTTAACGCCTGCTTCACCTCCACCGCGTGTCGGTCTGGCATTGCACTACCTTTGGATGTACCCACGTATGCGGAGCGCTCAACGCCTGGTTCACCTTCGCTGCGGGTGGGACTAGTATTGCACTATCTTCGGGATGGGCTCATGTATGGGGAGTGCTTAACGCTTCTTCACCTCCGCCGAGGGTGGGCGCCGTATTACACAATCGTCGAGATCTGCCCACGTGTGGGGAGTGCTTAACTCCTGCTTCACCTCCACCACGTGTCTGCCCGGCATTGCACTACTTTTGAATGGACCCACGTATGCGGAGCGCTCAACGCCTGCTTCACCTCCGCCGCGGGTGGGCCCAGTATAGAACTATATTAGGGATTCGGCCACGTATGGGGAGTGCTTGACGCTTGCTTTACCTCCACTGCGTGTCGGCCCGGCATTGCACTACCTTTAGATGGACCCACGTATTCAGAGCGCTCAACGCGTGCTTCACCTTCGCCGCGGGTGGGCCCAACATTGCACTGTCTTGGGTATCGGCCCATTTATGCGGAGTGCTTAACGCTTCTTCACCTCCACCGCGTGCCGACCCGGCATTGCACTACCTTTGGATGGACCACGTAGGTGAAGTGCTTAACACCTGTTTCACGTCCGCCGCGGGTGGGCCCTGTATTACACTATCTTCGGGATCGGCCCACGTATGGGGAGTGCTTAACGCCTGCTTCAGCTCCACCACGTGTCGGCCCACCATTGCGCTACCTTTGGATGGACCCACGTAAGCGGAGCGCTCAACGCCTGCTTCACCTCCGCCGCGGGTGGGCCCAGTATTGCACTATCTTCCGTATGGGCAGACGGATGGGGAGTGCTTAACGCATCTTCACCTCCACAGCGAATCGACCCGGCATTGCACTACCTTTGGATGGACCACGTATGCGCAGCGCTCAACGCCTGCTTCAGCTTCGCCGCGGGTGGGCCCAGTATTGCACTATCTTCGGGATCGGCCTACGTATGGAGAGTGCTTAACGCTTCTTCACCTCTACCGCGTGTCGATCCGGCATTGCACTGTCTTTGGATGGACCCACGTATGCAGAGCGCTCAACGCCTGCTTCACCTCCACCGCGGGTGGGCCCAGCACTGCACTATCTTAGGGATCGGGCCATGTATGGGGAGTGCTTAACGCCTGCTTCACCTCCACCACGTGTCGGTCTGGCATTGCACTACCTTTGGATGTACCCACGTATGCGGAGCGCTCAACGCCTGGTTCACCTTCGCTGCGGGTGGGACCAGTATTGCACTATCTTCGGGATGGGCCCACGTATGGGGGTGCTTAACGCTTCTTCACCTCCACAGCGAATCGACCCGGCATTGCACTACCTTTGGAGGGACCACGTATGCGGAGCGCTCAACGCCTGCTTCACCTCCGCCGCGGCTGGGCCCAGTCTTACACTATCTTCGGGATCGGGCCACATATGGGAAGTGCTTAACGCCTGTTTCATCTACACCACTTGTCGGCCCGGCATTGCACTACCTTTGGATGGACCACGTATGCGGAGCGCTCAACGCCTGCTTCACTTCTGCCGCGGGCGGGCCCAGTATAGCACTTTCTTAGGGTTCGGGCCACGTATGGGGAGTGCTTAACGCCTGCTTCACCTCCTGCGCGTGTCGGCCCGGCATTGCACTACCTTTGGATTGACCCACGTATGCGGAGCGCTCAACGCCGGCATCACCTTTGCCGCGGGTGTGCCCAGTATTGAACTATCTTTGCGATCGGCCCATGTATGAGGAGTGCTTAACGCTTCTTTCCCTCCACCGCGTGTCGACCCGGCATTGCACTACCTTTGGATGTACCCACGTATGCGGAGCGCTCAACGCCTGCATATCTGCCACCGCGGGTGGGCCCAGTATTGCACTATCTTAGGGATCGGGCTACGTATGGGGAGTGCTTAACGTCTGTTTCACCTCCAGCGCGTGTCGGCCCGGCATGGCACTACCTTTGGATGGACCCACGTATGCGGAGCGCTCAACGCCTGCTTCACCTCCATCGCGGGTGGGCCCAGTATTGCACTATCTTAGGGATGGGCCCACGTATGGGGAGTGCTTAACCCTTCTTCACCTCTGCCGCGTGTCGACCCGGCATTGCAGTACCTTTGGATGGAGCAGGTATGCGGAGCGCTCAACGCCTGCTTCGCCTCCGTCGCGGGTGCGCCCAGTATTGCACTATCTTGGGGATCGGCCCATTTATCGGGAGTGGGTAACGCCTGCTTCACTTCCAGCGCGTGTCGACCCGGCATTGCAGTACCTTTGGATGGACCGCGTAGGCGGAGCGCTCAACGCCTGCTTCACTTCCGGCGCGGGTGGACCAAGCATTGCACTATCTTCGGGATCGGCCCACACACGGGTAGCGCTCAACGGCAGCTTCACCTCCACCACGTGTCGGCCCGGCATTGCACTACCTTAGGATGCCGGGTTGACACATTTGCCTGAACCTCTGTTGAAGAGGTTCAGGCAAAAACGGAGAATCTCCTGAAGGGCCTTCCAAAAACCTCGTTGCAGAACTGTTACCAGCAATGGCAGCACCGAATGCAGAAGTGTGTGAATGCTGAAGGGGACTACTTTGCAGGTGATAATGTCACAGAGAACTGATTCAGTAAGTACAATAAGTTATTGGACCAGTCTCGTTATTTTTGTTTCACACCTCGTATAGGATATAGAATGGTGAATAGCCGGCGGTGTCGTGACGCGATGAATTATACGCGAACGTCATATATGGTAAGTGAAGATCCCAGAAACAGTAAGTCTGGCAGTTTTTAACAATACTGCGAGTGTTAATGTTCAAAACGTCGAGGTTATCGAGATGGATAGAACGATGTCAGGTAGTGGATGAGCCGGGAGTCAGAAACACACGCACACACAGCAATGGTTGAACAGTTACTTTTACTAATGTGTTTGAACTGTCATCCCAGTTATAACGAATCTTGTCAGTGAAAGCATGATCATATTTTAACTTTACGACAGAGCCATTGTTATGAAAAGGAATTGATGCTTCCAAGATTTTTTTAATAGGTCTGGATCCTTACAGAGAAGTCTTCTGTAATGAATAAATTTGAGCCCTTGAGTTTATAAGTGTTTTTAGAACCACGTTTTTATTGTTGAAGTCAAAGAATTTTAAAATAACAAGACGAGCATGGCCAAATCAAATCAAATCAGAGTTTATTTGAAGTACATTTTTTTTCACAGATCTTCTTTGCTGGTCAATATAAGTACATCGTGCTTGTTAGAAGACCCAGCACCAGGTGATACTGCTTTCAGTAGAGATATGAAACATACAATTACCGTTCAAAATTATACAACTTCAACGTAAAATATTCTAACACACAAAAAATAAATACTACCTTTTCCAGTCACGTAAAAATCTAAAAAAAAATTGCATATTACAATAAACAGTTGAATACCACTTCCTCACATGTTTCATCATTTTATGTTTTGAATTTATATCACGCAGTGTTGCATCAAGTTCGTTAAAAATATCAGGGACATAATTTCTTGTTTTCTTTCCATAGTTTGTTAACACCCTTGTCTTAACATACCTTTCTGTTTTTCTTAGCGCAACATCTTTTCACCTGTATTTTATTTGTTTATTTCACAATACTGCCGGCTTCCATTTGGAAGCCCAGGCAGGGGTGGTACAAACATCACGTGATTTCAAACTTTTTCTTCAAGGGGAAATAAAAAAATAAAAAGACAGCCTAATAGGCAAGGTAAACATATTCAAATACACAAAAGAAATACAATGATTACTTTTACGATTACGATGAATACTTTAAAAGAATCTGAATAATAATAGCGTGTTAAAACCACATACTTAAATAGCTCCTGTACTGGAAGTATTCCTAGAATATTATACTTTTCTGATTATTCTAGTCTGGTTCCATAAGTTATGCTATTGACAATTCTTTTGACTACGCGATCAATAGCTTGCTTTTTATAGTCAGAACATGTACCATATAACGTTATACCATATGTAATTACCGATTCTGCTAATGTCTTATATATAGTAACTCTTAGGTGTATAGGCGTTTTCCCGCGCAGACTATACATCATGGACGCGACAGCTCTTAGCTTTCCACAAACGTGTATGACGTGGTTAGTCCAGGTAAGATGCTGATCAAATAAAATTCCAAAATACTTAACCACACGCTCAAACTGTAATGGTTGACAAATACATGCGTTGCAATTTGGGGCGTGCAAATATACATTGATGTTAAATGAAAGCGCCTTATGTGGATTCCTGAAGCAGATTAGTTTAGTTTTTTGATGATTTATAAAAATTGAATTATGTGCGAACAAGTCTACGATTACTGATATGTCTCTTTGGAAGATTTGACATTCCGAGTCATAGTCACTCATTTGTAGTGCTATCGCAGTGTCATCAGCGTACTAAAAAAGTTTTGATTTCAGTGGAAGGAGGCCGAGATCTGAGACATATATATTAAAGAGTATTTGGCCCTAGCGTGCTTCCTTGGGGCAGACCACACTTTATTAATTTGAGATTGCTGTAGCTATCATCTAGTTTAACGCATTGTAGTCGATCAGTAAAATAACTTAGAAAAAATTATAAAAGTTACCTCTGAATCGTAGATTCTTTAGCTTCTTGAGTAATATCTTATGTACTACCGTGTCAAAAGCCTTTGATAGGTCTAAAAATAGGGCTAAGACTACATTATTATATTCTATTGATGTACTAATATAGTAAGAGATTTCTTCTAACAGAGTATTTGTGTTTTTATTCCTTGTGAAACCAAACTGCGCCATGTTATTCAGGGAATACTTTACGCAGAATGATTGCAACAGAGACCACATATTTTTCCATTATATGCGCTACTGTGGACAATATCGCTATCGGTCTGTAATTTGCGCAATCACTTCTCTTTCCGTTTTTGCAGACAGGCCTTACGATTGAAATTTTCAGTTTTTTGGGCATTATGCCTGTTTCGAAAATTCTGTTTAGAATATTTAAAAGTACTTGTTTGAGTCTGTGAAAGTTGAAGTACAAATCTCGAGGGTGGATATTATCAAACCCTGCTGGTTTGAACTTTGCCATGCCTTGAATTATCGCCCAAAAATCAACTTCGATCATCGCTGGAAGATAAGCTCAGTGTGCGCATGTGCGTTTCGGCTCGTATGCTAAATGGTGGTCCCTCTCCGTTTCTTCAGCTTATCTGCTGCAGAAATAAAAGTTTCATTAAATTTATTGCACAGCACGTGTATGTTTTCATTTGGGAAATTTCTTTTTACGGTATCATCGACGATAGCTCGTGTGGATCTGCCCATTAATTCGTTTGCCGTAGTCGAAGTCTTTTTCACGTCCTTTCTGCATTCCGAAAATCGGCGCATAATTTTTTTTTTCCAGGCGTAACTGTCACTGCGGTTCGTAAAGTTGGAAATTCCGCTCTGCGTCTTTCGTTGCCTGGTTCTTTTCTGCACCTTTGCCATGCTTTGTCTTATTGAAAGCATAACTCAATAATATCACTCGTAATCCATTTCGTATTAGGATTCCTTTGCTTATTTGTTATGATTTTAGAAGATTTTATGTATATCATCCTGAAAGTTTCAACAAATTTGGCATATAAACTGGCTTGGTCTAAATGTAAAAGTGAAAATGCAATCTGTGTCCTTTATGTGCATGCCAACTTTTGCGTTGTCTATACTTTGCTTTTTGTGCTTACTTCGGAATCCTCTGCTTCATTTTCAGACATGACTACAAATGATGTAAAGTAATGATCTGCTAGTTTGACTTTAATTACGCCGCTTGCATAGCGCCGCTGTCTGAGCCGAACGACAATATGATCAATGCAGGTTTTCGTTACTCTTGAACCCAAATATTCCTCTCTGGTGTATTCATTAATTACATTGACCAGTCCATAAACTGCTTGTAAATTAAGATAATCTGCCACCGCTTCCCTAGACACTTGTATTATGTCAATATTCAAATCCCCTACCAGTATAAGCTGCTTCTCATTCATATACTTCTTCAACAGAGAGTTTAGCTCCTCTAGGAACAAATCTGTGTTCATGTTGGGAGGCCTGTATGTTGCACATACGGTGTAGGAGGTCCCATCTACTTTACTTAGGGGGACAACAATGACTTCTGCATAATTAAAAGCTACTTCCAGCCTATTGAAAACTGAGTTATCTTTCACAAATACAAGAACTCCTCCTCCACTTCGATTTTCTCGGCATAAAGCAATCTGTGAGTAACCCCTGAGCCTTTATCTACCTTGTCGCTTGCATTCAGATTAATCTCGGTGATCACAATTACATCGATATTAAAGAGTCTCGTGTGTAAATGTGCGCATAATTGATCCCAATTCTTCTTTATACTGCGCACATTTATGTTTACTAACCCAAGTTCTCGCTTTATTTTGTTATCAGCTAAGGTATTTGTAACATGAAGGTCCCGATCATGAAAAGAGCTGAACGAGGCCATCTAGGACATTTTTCCAAGATCATTCTCAGTGGTAATGCTTATCACATTCGCGCCTTCCGTCTTTCGAACTAGAATCTTGCCGTTTCGTTTCCAGACAAACTTATAGTCAAGCTCCTTGGCAAGTTTTCTGCATTTGCAAAAAAGTTCTTGCGTTTTCGTTAAGTTTTCATTGATGAAAATTTTGTTTTTTCGAAGGACGTTTTTCTTTGACAGCCAAGAGCCTCGGGTTGCTTGTTCTGTAAACCTGACGATTGTATGGGCGATTTTGTCCTCCTGTGCCTTCAATCTGTGCACCCCTTCCATGAGTGACTTTCCGGCAAGGGGACATCAAGCTTGCTGCTAAGATCCACCAAGGCCTGGTACAGATCGTGACCTTCTGTATGTGGAACACCGTGTATTTTACTTTTTTTTTCTTGAGTACTGCTCAGCACTTTCAACACATTCTCTAAGCTTTGAGATTTCATTGTCTTTCTTTTTTATATTTTGTTCCAGTTCTGTGGTTTTCTGCAATTGAGCAATTTGTCTTTGCTGACCCTCGACCTTTGTCAGGAGCTGTTCAAATTTGGCGGCCAAAACGTCTGTTGACTTTTCAATAGTCTCAGTTGTGGCGCACTGCTTGTCTTTTGTTTCAAAATTTTCAAGCGTACGCAAGACTTCCACTAGCTTCTTATTTAAGTGGTCGATCAGCATAGCCAAAGAGCCCTGCCCTCCTGACTCAGTGAATTTATTTCGCGGGGGCGTTTCCGTGCCACTGCTATCAGAATCAGTGTCATCATTTTTTCGTACTTTTTTGCACGTGTCGCATTCCCAAGCCTTGACTTCATCCTTATCCATTTTCATCAAATTCTTTTTGTAGACACCAAAACATTTACCGGTATTATACTTCTTACTGCATCGATTGCAAGTTAAATGTTCGTCATTTTCAAGATTTTTCGAACATGTCAAACACATCCGCGGCATAATTGTACTGAGCATTGTCAGCACTGCTCAGCACTATCAGGCAATGCGAACACAAAACAACAATGTGAGGACGAAACAATGCACACCTTAACAACATGAACAAACAGGACTACAGGGCAACACCATGGCAGCAGCAACGTTGTATGTTGACTCTTAACACAATAGTAAGAAATTATTTGAACACCAACCTGTAACAGGCAGGATTCCACGATTAGTAGATGTTCCCAAGAGCTGCCACCACTGCCAAATGATCGCCAAGGAGCAAAACGCCCACTTATAACGGCTCCCGAAGCTTGCTAGGTGCGCATGCGCTTGGCAAAGATCGTGGAAACGGCGAAGCGAGGTGATCACCGCATCGGGGCTTCCGGCGTGGCACTCTTTGCAGCGCTTCCCGCAGGTACGGAACCAGGTCAAAAGGCACGTACGATGGCTTGCATAAGCAGTGCATGGAAGCTGTAACAAGCAGGATTCCACGATTAGCAGGAGTTCCCACGAGCTGCCACCACTGCCAAAATCCAGCGCGTGCTCTACCAAGCCTGTGGACGTGTTCAATGTGAGGAGAGCTAATCTTCAAGGTCTTGCTAAATACAGATGTAACGTTGGACAACAGTATGGCATCATATTCTTTGGGGTTTTCCAAAATACCGTGTATTGTAAGATTATTAATTCGCGAACAATTTTCTAGGACTTCTTTTATTACCAGCTTGGTAATTTGAGAAGATATGGAGTTGATTTCCGCATGTAATTCACAAATTAAACTAGAGTCATTAGGTGAGGATTCTAATGCTCGAACACGTGACTCCTAAGCATCAAAACGGCAGGCAACTGTCTGTTGAAATTACGATGTCAGCAATGCCTCGAGCCAACTTATTTTTCCCAATCAGTAGTTTTGAGAACATTTCGGATATAGAAATATCACGAGTGTCATGGCGCACTGGAGGAGATTGTGCATCAGCAGCCTCCTCGACAGCAGAGTTGGAACCAGTCGCACTCTGGGTGCCAGCTTTATTACCAGACTGATTGCTTTTACTGGTAGAAGCTGACATGAACTGGGGGGCCGGATTGAGTTCCACATGATCACTCACGATAAGACGACTCCTGCAATATAAAACGTGCAAACATCAGGGCACAAGGCTATGTGGTCAAGGAAGCGGCAGCAAAAAGCGACCATCAGATCGGATACATACAGCGTTGGAGTAGTAACGTACCTACACAAAGAGCAAGAAATGATTAAACATCGTACTGGTGCTGCTGCAACCTGGCCGGCCCACTGAAGAATGGATCGATGCGCAGGGCATTTACGCACCTGGCGGCTGACGTCCCAGACCGGGAGTTGTCCGTAATTGGCTGATCAGAGGCAGGTCGCCGGAATGACTAACATGCAGTCGTTTGAAGAGACACGCCGGAACTATCACTTTATTTATTTATTTATTTATTTATTTATTTATTTATTTATTTATTATACCTCAAAGGCCCCAGAGATGGGGTATTACATGAGGGATTGGCTTAGTTTAACAAAACAGGGATTCGAGAGCAGCCTTGAAGTGATGAGCGTTGGAGTGGTGCGTGATGTCGGCAGACAGACCGTTCCAGTCCTTGGCGGTTTTCACAAAAAAATGATCGTAGATGAGAGGTAGTCTGCGCCTGGGGAGGATACACGGCTTTGCGGTGGTTAATGCGGCTAGACTGACGATGAGCTGGTAATATAGCTGAAATGTGGAGTGGTGAATGATAGAATTTGTGAAAAAGACACAGCCTAGAAATAAGACGTCGCGATTCTAGATTAGTAAGACTGGCACGGATTTTCAGTTCAGACGCGCTTGCATGATAAGAATATTCAGAGTATATAAACCGGGCTGCATGGTTTTGAATTGATTCCAGTGTATTAGATATTATGTTGATTAGGATCCCAGACAGAGCATGCATATTCTAACTTAGGGCGGACATATGCATAAGCTAACAATTTTACTGATGGGGGAGCAAGTCTTAGATTCCGGCGGAGAAAACCGGGGGTTCGATTCGCGGCATTGGCTAAGTTAATGACATGATGTGACCAATTTAGGGTAGTTGAAAAGGTTATGCCGAGGTATTTATATGAGTCTACGGATGAGATTTCGGTACCGTATATGGTGTATTTCCCTGATTGGTGATGCTGTCTGCGATGGAAAGAAACTAGCGAGGTTTTTTTAGTATTTAAAGACATCAACCATTCGCTACACCATAATTCAATGCGTTTTAGGTCATTTCGAAGCAAATCCATGTCTGAAGTGTTAGTTATGCGTCGATAAACTACACAATCGTCTGCGAGCAATCGAATGTTAGACGAGATCTCAGTAGGAAGATCATTAATGTAAATTAGGAAGAGTAGTGGTCCGAGAACTGTGCCTTGTGGTACGCCCGAAAGGACAGAAGATCTTTTAGATGACTGTGTGTTAGCAAATACAAACTGCTGTCGGTTAGTGAGAAAGCTACGTACCCAGTCTAGTACAAATAGATTAATCTTGAGACAGGAAAGTTTTAGGAGTAGCCGTTGATGTGGAACTTTGTCAAATGCCTTTTCAAAGTCTAAGAAAATTGCATCTACAGGTACGTTCAAGTCGAGGTTAGAGCTTAGATCATAAAAAATAAAGCTAGTTGGGTGTCACATGAAAGACCTTTACGGAAGCCATGTTGAGCTGGGTGAAAGAGGTTATTGGATACTAAAAAGTTTACGATCTGAGAGTAAACAACATGCCCCATTAGTTTGCAACGAACACGGGTGAGTAAAATGGGACGATAACTAGGGCACAACGATGGAGGACCTTTTTTGGGGACTGGAACAATCTTGCCTACTCTCCAGTCTTCCGGCACCACTCCTGATGACAATGATTGCTGAAAAATAGCACATAACATGGCGCTCACCTTTGTTTTGGTGTTTTTCAGCATTTTAACATTTATTTCATCGACACCAGACGATGATGTAAGTTTTAATGAATCAATGAGTTTATCAGTGCCGTAAGGACAAAAGGTAATATCAGGCATGACTGCATGATCCGAAAGAGGAAAGCGAGGTAATATGTTAACAGGTTCAATTGTGAAGACGGAATAAAAAGTACGGTTAAGTTGTTCAGCAATTTCGCAATCGGGAATACGATGGTTTCGTTCATCAAACAGAGCTAATAGCTGGGAGTTATTAGGGTTAATAACCTTTCAGAATTTTGGGGGGTTATTTCTTAACATAGACGGCAGCGTTTGCGAAAGAAAAGTGCGTTTTTATTTATTTGCTAGAGCTTCGAATTCTTTTTCTGCAAGCTGATACTTATTCCATGCGCCTGCGTTGTTAAATCGTTTAGCCGTGCGAAAAAGCCTTTTCTTTTTATTGTTACGACGCTTTAGTGTCATACTAAACCATGGGGATGACTGTTTTTCGGTTAGGGTGATAACGGGTACGTATCTCGCGAAAACATTGAGCACTTTGTTTTTAAAAAGCAGCCAGTTAGTTTCGACAGAACGCATAAAAAAACTGGTGTGGAATGAAGCAGCAAAATGTGCGAGTTCCGAGTTAATTGCCGAGTAATTCCCTTTGTCATACAGTTTGATCACTTTGGTTATCTTTGTAGGTTGTGTAAGCTAAGAGGAGTACGATGCATGGATTATAGAATGATCACTAAGACCAGGCAGATGCGTCATTTGTCAGGATCAGAAGCAAAAATGAGGTCGAGTATGTTAGAAGAATTAAAACTTTGACGTGCAGGTTCAGTGACAAGTTGCGTTAATCCAAAGGTTAGGCATGAATTAACAAAATCGCTTTCGGTACTGTGTTGCGAAGTTGCTGATGTTAGGTAAGTCCAGTTTATGGCGGGAAAGTTAAAATCACCGAACAGTAACATAGGAGAGTGGTGATTCAATTCAGTTACCGAACGCAATGTTTCGTGGAATTCTGCAACAAAGTTAGGATCATTACCAGGGGGGCGATAGCAGACGGCGATTATTGTGGGCGGGTAAGAGGCGTTACACAGGACGAACATAGTTTCTATGGAGGACGATGTCTTAATTTCAGTACATTGAAGGTCCTTATGAGCGCCAATGAATACGCCGCCACCACGTCTGGTAGTTCGATCATGCCTGAAGATATTGAAATTAGGGAAAAATGGCAATATTTCAGCCTTCTATTGTAGAATTAAGCCAAGTTTCAGTAGTTACGATTAGATCAGACTCTGTTGTGTCGGCAACATTACTGAGAGCGTCAAGCTTCGGTACAATGCTTCTAATGTTAGTAAAAACAAACGAAAAGAAATTTTTCTTCGAGTTAGCATTGCTGGGGCCTAGGCATTTAAAGTACGAGGGACAACTTTTTGGGTGTTGCGGTCAAACGTGTAAGCTTTGTTTCCAATAGTTAGCTTGTCATGTCGGAGCTTGAATGGTTTCTGTTGAGTCTTGGCGAGTTCTAGTAAACGCCTTCCAGCTGTTAGTGTTAGGAGAGTAATCTTCTGAAATTCTATATTCAGTGCCCTTGAGTTTTCTACCCTGTGAAAGAATTTGTTCTTTTACTTTGAAATGTGAAAGTTTTACAATAATTGGCCTGTTGTTGTTTACTTTGAATTAGCCCAAACGGTGGGCACGTTCGATGTCCACCGACTGAACAGTTATATTTAATTCTTTACAGCATAGATCTGTTATTAACGATTCTGACTCGGCCCACGTTTATCGTTCGCGATCTGTTAAGCCAAAGAATACTAGGTTTGAGCGTCGCGCGCGGTCTTCCGAGTCGTCCAGCCTGGCCTTAATCAATGATATATCTTTTGCATTTTGATCGGCAAGCGTCCGGATATCGTGAACTTGTTCTTTTATTACTACCAGGGATGCGCAGTCTTCTTCAGTTTTGACAAGGCGGTCTTTAATCTCCTTCATAGCGCTGTCGCTTTGGGACAGCTTACGTTGCATGGATTTCATTTCTTTTAGTAGTGAAGCTTGGCCAAATTGAATTTCAGTCAGTGCTGTCATTATGTCACTGGATGTTTGCGTTTCGCTTGCACGGGTGCTTGGACCTGGGTTTAACTTGACGTCTCCGGACAGTATTAGTAGTTGAGGAAGGACACGTGCACAATCGAAAGCAATATCAATACAACACTGTGGGCTCGGCAGCACAACAAGGGCCATATAACGAGTACAATGAATACTGATAATTTACCTGCAGAACGAAAAGGCGTCGCAGGTAAGCGGCTGTTGTCATGGCTGCCGTGCCACCGAGCCCATAGAATGCCGCGCTGCACGGTGTCACACTTGTATAGCCCTGGGTAAAAGGCGACGTTATCTGATGGCTTGGTAACGGTAGAACCAGGGGGCGCAGTTGTGAGAGCCAAGGCGGTGGCTCGTGAAACGGATCATGGGCGACGATGTAGCAGTCCCTCGTGATGTCGGTGGGGTACGCTTCGTCCGGTGTGGCAAATGAAGGTCATCTGCTGCGTCTGGCCAAGCCGGGAGACCTCCGGGATGTCGCCAGCGCATCCGTTGTCGCATGGTCGAGGACCACACCAGAGCAGAACCTGCAGAACGAAAAGGCGTCGCAGGTAAGCGGCTGTGGCTGCCGTGCCACCCCGAGCCCATAGCAAGGATAGGGAAGTCCCAGAGCAATCACTAGGTGGAATTCACATGCCCAGCCAGAAACGACGGAGTAAGGTCAGATGAAGCTAATCCAGGACATGTGAAGTCCCAGAAGTTCTGAGCGACAAAACAAGCGAGGCAATGCACGAAGAGCAAGCAACGATTAGACATCGTACCTGCTGGACCAGGTTGCTGCTGCAACCTGGCCCAGCAAAAGTAATAGAATATTGCTTATGTTGTTGTGGGCTTTTATTGTGTATTTGCTTGTGTTAGTATGTGACCTTTCGATGTGGTTTTATAGGTGAAACAAAGCACTAATTTTTTTATAGCTTCTATGGAAATATTTGAATAATGAGGGTTGTTTCTCGTATCATGTTTTTATGCCAACCCAGTGGCCCAAGTTGTATGTTAGCTTGTGCCACTAGATATGTGGTTATGTTTGTCATGCCGTCGTGTTCATTGCATTGTCATCATTCCAGCTTTGTCATGCAAATCTCACGCAACCTGCGCTCAAAGCAGATGGCTCACATGAAAAGATCTGAATGTCTCAGCAGCAGCACAATCACCGGTTGTTGGTCACCTCTGTTTGACCAACGATTCAAAAGCAAATTTCACACGAGTGTTTATTTCGGAACACCCGATAGGAACGTTTCACCTTTGCATCGCCAACTACCTGCAAAATACTTCGCATGACGTCAATTCCCCCACTGTGTGGGATTTACACAATTTTATCTCGTAGTTTTCATGTGGAGCCTTTAGGACCTTTATGTGAGGGATAATGAAATGGCTTTTTATATCTAGCTTCTCTGTAACATATATAATTTGACAGCTTGCGCGCTAAGATATAGCTTCTTAAGTCTCAAACTGGCATCAAGAAAACCAGAACCATAAAATAATATTGGGTTAGACAAATCAGTTTCCAAAGATTTCTGTTGCATTCCTGACCCCCTTTCCACAGTTCCTGTAACAAGTTTGTGTGAAAAAACATTCCCAAATCTAAGATATGTAAAGACCAAGCTGAGAAGCTTTATGTCAAGAACGGCTTTGCTGGCTGATCGTGCCTTTGGTGTAGCAATTCATTGCATTTTTTATTATACTATGAAGACAAATAACATTGTAGCATGCAGACTTACGCTGCAGCTTTCTTTCCTGCCATGCGACACCGAGAAAGCAAACGAGTAATTGTAAAATATTCTGCATATTGTATCCTAGCGATATTGTGCATGCCACATTACCAGAGAATTCTGCCGTCCTTTAATTCACCTTTCCGTTTCAGCACGTCTTTATAAAGTCACACCTTTAGATTGGGTTGATATATGTAGGTATGCCTTTTCACCGTCATTTCAGCTTAGCTCTGTCAACAGAATGCAGTAAAGATGCGCACTCTGGCTACCTACTCCTCATCTTGCAATTGAAATCAAGGAAACACAGGTCCTAACAGAAAATCTTTTCCTAACAGCGTATCTTTTTCAGCCCTTCTTGTACCAACATGTGTAAACTGCATTTTTCAAACAGTAAAATCATTGTTACTGTCCTACTGTCAGTTTTCATGTTTATTGGATTCTCATTTTAACCTTCTTTTGGGAAAGACCATGTGGTGCCTACTGGCGTACAGATGTAGCTTGGCAAGTAAGAAACTGATGTGCTTTTATCTAAAAATAAAATTAATTGATGTCTTGTGGGGCAAGGTGCCTTGAGTCTCATTGAGCTAGCTTTATAGCTGAGGATATCTTTGTCATTGTGTCAGCTTTGAAAACTTGTCAGAATCTTTAATGTTGGTTCATTAGAAAACACCTTGACACAAAATGAATGCAACCCTTAATATCACTGAAAGAAAGGTGCTGAAAATAATCCGGTGAATACAGCAGAATGAAATGCAGGGACTTCTATGGGAAATCGGGTAAGCAATTTACAAACCACGTTATGAACGCAAGCAGTTCACACTTATACAAAGCCCTGGAGATGGTCTATCGCTTGCAGTGCAAGACCCGTGCCCACCTATTATGATATTGCGGCATTCATGGCAGAGGCAGGACCGGTCAACCTTGCATATTGTAACACTCTGTGTATATCTTTCAAGTCTTGTACCAACATGTGTAAACTGCATGCTGCAAAGAGTAAAATCATTGCCATTGTCCTACAGACAGTTTTCGTGTTTATTGGATTCTTGTTTTAACAGCCGATTTTAAACTTCCACAGTGAGAGCTGGGGCGAGTTAGTGCATTTTTAAAAGGCTAGAAACAGTGCACAAAGTATAAAGTACAGTGAAAATGCAATAGGCGCACTGACTTGCAACTGAATTTTTTATTCAAGTGTCTATACAAGAACAATACGCAAACACCAGGAAATGTGAAAAAAAAGCAACGAAGTGCATATTATGAGTCATGATCGACATTTCTAGAAATGCTGGAAAACAGCAGCATCAGTGACGTCACGAATGCATTCCATAAACTGCGAGACGGTATTAAACCCATGCAGAAAGCCATTTTGAAACTTAGATAGGCATTATGTGATTCAATGAATTCAACAATACGCATGTATTCTAACATTTTACTTTAGTGAGGTGTTAAGAAGATCAATCTATATATAGCTACAGATGCCTTAGTCACTAGATTTAAAAAGATGGAGGACTTTCGTTTCTTTGAAAAATGAAGAAACAATACCTGTTGTGAGAGAATGCTGAGAAGTAACAGCGATACTAAGGAGTCCATTGGGAATAATGTAATGTACCAAAATGGGGACTTAAAAATTACGTAAAGTATTTCTTCGTTTCTTAAATTTGCAGACATACTGCTGTATTTTAACAATATTATTAAGGCATACAACTTAAAAAGCCGCAATGTTAGTATTTGAAATAGGAAATGAGCCCCTAGGAGTGTATGCACAATTGAAAGTTGTACCAGTTAAAGTCCACCACATGTGTTTGACCCCTGTTAATTGCTTCAAGTCCAGCTAAGTCGCACAAGCCTGTTCCCTTATTGAATTAAACTCTGCGAGAGAAACTTGGCCTTTGTAGGGCAAGGGCAGTTGTCAAAAATGAAGCACACAAATGTAGAGATGAAGATCCAGGTGCTGAACCACATTTTCAGAAGATAAACCATTTATGTAAACACTTACACAGGGTGGATAGATTGCATTCCCATGTATGTGATACATACTGAAAATCACCCTAAAATCCATCCCATTACTATTACTTCCACAGGTAACTTCCATTGTTGCTATGGAACGGCTGTCTCGCTGCACCGGCATTTCAACTGGTTCATGAAACGGGATGGGCGCTAGCCAGACTGAAGCAGCGGCACTCTACACACTGTTAAACGCCCAGCCTCGTGTGAGTCACTTAAAACTCGTTACGGACACTTCCTGGCAGAGTTCTTACTGGTGTGATAGAAGCCCTGGGGTGAATCTCCGCATGGCTGCCAATGGCTGTTTCTGAGCAGACACTGTTTCGACGCTAGCGCCAAGGTCCCCTTCAGTTGCGGCCCTAGCATGTGGGCGATACTTTGGAAAAATGGCGGCATACACGATTGTTTACATTGTCATAGCAACAGAAACAGCAGACGCGCGGCGCGTGCGTCTATTTGTCGTACAAAAATCCCTCACGTGACCTGATCCTAGGTGCCTAGGGACAGCATCGTTTAGGGATTTTTGAGAAGGCGCGATGCTGGTGCCGAGCGACGCCGTGGCGTATTCGTCCTCGGCGTGATCGTTCTCTAGGTTCTCTGGACCGCGCGTTGTTCAACATTGCTAATGTGATTGTACGTGCGTTGCTTGTGTGTTGGTTATAGGTTCTGCGTTACTTGGCGGAAAGCCGCGAGTAGTGGTGGTGCGGCAGTGCGGCTTTCGCCTCGGTGAGCTCTGGCAGTAGAGAATCCGCGTTGTGTGACCCGTGCTTCCTTGACAATTGAAATGTCGAAGTGGCCTAGCGCCTCGGCAGCGAAGTTCTGCGAACCGCGATGTGGCGTCGACATGTCCGACTTTGCTTAACGGACATCGAGGGATGTGCTGCACGCTACAAGTCATGTAAATGCGACTGCGTCGACCGCCCACTGTTCAGTGCTGAATGTGTGTTAGGTGTGCTGTGCTTGAAACGAGTGGTTCAGCCGTGCAGCGGGGGGGGGGGGGGAGGGGTGGAGGAGCAGAGTGACTTAGGGTCTCCATTTGCACGTTCACAGATATGTGCTCCCGTTTTGGTCTCATTAGCGGCTGTCGCGGGATTGTGGTGTGCTCCTCGCCTAGTATGAAGTTTACGATGCTAACACACAGCATGTTCACGTTTTTCCGCGCTATATGTCATTTGCATGACGACCGAGTTGAAAACAAGGCATATGTCTCTGTTGTTTGCGCTTGTGTGTTGTAAATTACTTCTTATTGTAGAAGTTCTGGAAGCCTTTTTACGCAATGAGTACGAACGTAAACACATAACATATTTCTGTGTGTGTGAAATTTTGAATTACCCATAATAGCCTTTACGACTGATAAGTGGGCTACACAGCCTGTGTGAATCAGCTACCTTTTGTAGCGACGCTCTTCCGTGTGGTAGACTGATGCATGGAGCGCGTTTATTTCTGTACTGTAGTAAAAACCATTTGTTTATTCACTCAATACAAATGTACTGGTTCTTCGCCGCAATACATTTTAGATACGCGGTAAAGTATACTAAAAGTGGGAGGGGGCCGCTATCACCCAGCATAGTATGTCCACTCAGGCGACCTGAGAGGCGGCGGTTGCGCGAGTGTATAATCATAGGGTATAATTAAAGAACTCTTTATATGTCCAGTGACAGTGGCCCCTTTCCACTTTTAGTATGCTTCACCGCAGTACATTGCTTAGGCTTCACCGCAGAACATAGGTGTATTGCAAAAAAGGTAATCTTCAAAAGCTCAATTATGCGACGTTTCTTTCGTAGCTTGCTACACCGCAATACAGGGGTGGAAATAAGCATCGTGCAGTAAAGCATACTAAGACTGGAAAGGGCACATAGCTTTGCTCATTATTTTCAACTGTGATATAATTTGCAAGTGCATCTGTGCTCTTGGTAAGCTTCTTTGTACATTACAAATTCATATTGCAGGGAAGCTTAATAAGGCACATTCGCCATTTTGTAACGCATTATTCACCTTCATGCAGGAGCACAATGCGGATTCACGCCTATGCTTCTGGCTGGACTGCACGTGCTCTTTGAGAATTGATTTGTTGTTCATAAGTGCACTGGTACTTTACTCTAAAGTGGAGGGCTGAAGTTTGTACGGAAGCACAATTTTTATTAAGGGGACAAGATGTTGCCAAGATGGTTGCAGCACAGCTTTTCTTCCAGGCACCTTTTCTACTAGAAGCTTCCATTGCAGTGTTTCGAGCCTCTTTGAGCCAGCACATAGTGTATATAAAAATCGGACACCGATTGGGAACATCACCTATGCTCTCTGCAGTAAGCTGTGCACAGGATAAGTTCATGCCTATCTATCGAAAAAAACGTAGCATGACCAGACAAAATAAAAGGGGGTGGGCTGCAGCAATACTAGGTGTTAAATGGTGCCTTATCCTTTCCCTTCAGTTTTCTGTTTTGTGCTTTTTATTATGGATCCTCCACAGTAACCACACAAGTGCTGAACTTGAGCTTGTTGGTTTCAGATCTGATGGTTGTTACTAACAGAACAGTGTGATAAACGAACAAAGGCTTGGAGGCATCCGGTCACCTTGTCTCATGGTGTCGCTTCGTGAGCACCACTCCAGACCAACTCGGAAGGGAGGTTTGTTGCAATCGCTTCTGAATTGTATTGCCACCAAACCAACAGTGCTCTCAATGACAACTTTTGGACAGTAGAATGGTTGCACCCAGCAAAGTCTAAGAAGGAAACATTCAGGATGTGCCAAGTGGGCCTTTTGAAGCTGGCAGCATTGCTGAAGGGGCTTTGCCTATCCGCCCTCTTTATGGATGCACAAGGATTTCTTCTTTGAGAAGGATTGTTTCAGAGGTGTCACATAGCAACAGTGTTGGGTGTTTTAGTAGCAGATAAGCTTGCCTTTGCCCGCTGTCAATAATCTGTTTCTTCTCCAGTGCCCCTGTGAAGTGCCCACATTTTGGACACAATGTGCACTCCATGCATGCATGCATTTTTAGCTTGTAAAGATGTCTATTACCCCTTGCCTCAAGCCGGTCCTTGCTGATGTCAACCAAGAAGGCAGTGGGGAGTATGGCGATGCATACTTACAAAGCACTGCTGATACCAGTGAAACCAGATTAGTGGAGCTGCCGTTTTTTTTTGTCCACTCCGTCTTCATCAGTTACAATGAGCAGTTCTTTGTCCAAATAGAAGGCATATGTAGTTGGTCATGCATAGCCTGCGCACTAAGATTTGCTGGCATGTTACAAGAGATGTGCCTGAGAACCTTAGCACAGTGTCTATATGCAAAAACCTTCTGGTGTGTTGATGACTTCCTTCTCTTTATCACAGTTTGCCTGATGAAGCCAGCAACTTGGTCAATTAGATGTTCAACAGGCTGCCCACTAGTTTTCCCAGCGTCTCCTTTACCAGTGTGCTGCTCATAGATATGTTTTCTTGATCTTGCATTGCACTTCAACCATGGCCACACCTGCTGAACCTATAGGAGCACGACACCTACGCCGAAATGGGGCACTTACCGCTGCTGTATTTACAGGCTGCCATTTTATGTGGCGTCCGTGCTTCATCCACTGGGTGCTGGCTCCCGCCTTCAAGTGCTCTACTCGCATCGCCGCCTGGATCCCCATTCAACCCGCTAGACTCGGAGCGCTTCCATGGAATGGGCTGGCAACCTGGATCTTGTACCGCTATCATCGCAGCGCACGAGAGGGGATATAAGCAGCGTCCGGTCACGGCTCGCTTTGGGCACGACACCTACGCCGAAATGGGGCACTTACCGCTGCTGTATTTACAGGTCAGTTACTGCCCTGGCGCTTCATGAATTAAGACTGATAACTATTGCCTCATTGCGGTGTCGTGCCCCGAAGTGCTTTCTGATAAATTGTGCCTGGTGTCATTACTCTTGTCGAGCGTATGTCCTTCCACAGGTAGCTTGTTGATTTTACTTTCTGGGGATGTTGAACAAAACCCGGGCCCTGACACAAATGCCATCGCGCAAACGCTTGCTTCCGTTCTTGAGACTGTGCGCAGACTTGAAGCGGGACAGTCAGCTATTCTAAATGAGCTTAAAGGTGTCAGGGAACGGCAAGAAGCCACAGATGCCAGAGCAGATTGCTTAGCTGGAAGGATAGATGCCCTCGAAAACACGGTTGCATCTCTCGATAGTGTTCAAATCTCGAAGCCAAATAACGAGTTACGCAGTTTATGTGACCAACTTCACTCGCTCACTTCAATATGTGATGATACAGAAAACAGAATGCGACGATGTAATGTACTGTTTTTCGGTATTGATGATGAGCAAGGCGAAAACTGGGCTGCGTCTGAACAAAAAATAATACAGTTTTGCTCTGAACAGCTAGGCCTTACTATGCTGAACGCACAGTTTGAGCGCGTGCATAGTTTGGGGCGTTTTTCTTCTGAGAAACGTCGGCCCATCATAGCACGATTAGCCCTTTTTAAAGACAAGCAGAATATCCTCGCACTTGCGCACAAGCTAAAAGGTACTGAGTATTCCATACTTGAAGATTTTTCTTTGTCCACAAGGCAAGCAAGGAAAAAACTAATTTATTTTGCCGAAACAAGAAAACAGCCTTTCAAACTTACAATAGATAAGGTTCGTATTAATGACACCACTTATGTTTATGACCGCGCTACCGACACAGTTGTGCCGTCCATCCTGCAGCTAAAAAAGGCAACATTTGCTGGTATAGCTAAGAAATCGCAATCTTCCTTAACGTCAACGCTGTCGTTATCTTACACGAACATTTGCAGCCTACTAAACAAGCTCGATGCATTGAGTGCTTATTTGGAAGATGGCGATCCCGATATCGTAGCTTTAACTGAGACTTGGTTGCACACAGACATCACTAATGAAGAACTTCTTTCCAACAGTAACAAATACAACATTTACAGGCATGACCGTAGTGGGAAGAGGGGTGGTGGTGTCCTGATTGCTATAAAAACCTGCATTTCGTCCTTTCTCGTTGACACCAATTCCCCAGCTGAAATAGTTTGGGTCGCGTGCGCAACAGCCTCTGCCCGCGTCCTCGTGGGCACATGTTATCGGCCGCCCGACGCTGACCACTAGTTTCTCGATGTACTGCGTGAAAGCATAACACGTGCTACTCAACAATGTTCCACGACTCTTGTTTATCTCCTGGGAGACTTCAATTTTCCACTTATTGATTGGCCAAATCTGTCATCATCATGCCGCTCCTCTGCTGAACTTATTAACTTAAACCTAGATTATAATCTAACCCAGACAGTCGATCAACACACCCGTGGTCCCAACATCCTAGATTTAGTATTAACTTCCGCACCTGATACCACCGGGCCTATTGCTTACATTGATGGCTTGAGCGATCACAAAATTTTTCAATTAGACATTAATATTCCACAAACATTCTATCACGTTCAGACTAAAAGTATTAGAGATTACAATAGGGCCGACTATAAAAATATTAATGCTGAATTGTCTATTTTTCTTAGTGAAGTGTTTCTGCCATTCTTTAATTCAAGATCGGTAAACGACAACTGGGAACTTTTTAAGAAAAAATTAACAGCTCTTGTAGAAACTTACGTGCCAAAAATCGTTATAGCAAATGACAGATCTAATCCTTGGTTTACAAAGCACCTTCGAACACTACGAAACAAGAAGAACCGTCTGTATCGGGCGGCCAGAAGGGACAATCAAGCCTCATCTTGGGCAGCGTACAGTGATTTTTTAACATTTTACTGCAAGGAACTATGCGCAGCCAAAGACAAATATTTCTCACGTTACCTGCCATCTCTTTTAATCAACAATCCCAGAAAATTCTGGCAAATCATATCACCAGCTAACACTGTCCGCAATATTGTGCTACATGATGATGCTGAAAGCCCTCTGTCTGACGCTGATTGTCCAGTAGCGTTTAACAATTTTTTCACATCTGTTTTTACACAGGAAGACTGTCCCACTGTTCCCATAGTTCCCGACTATGAATAACCTCTTATGGAACCAATAGATATTACAGCAGATGGCATTTCGTCTTTAATAAATAATCTGAAATTATCCACATCTTCCGGTATAGACAATATTAACTCAAAAATACTAAAAAATACCGTTAGAATTTCAAGCCAAATTTTGTGTCATATTTTTAGGAAATCCTTAGCATCTGGCGAACTACCCCTGGACTGGAAAATCGCAAAGGTTATCCCTGTATTCAAGGGGGATAACAAGTACTCTCCACGAAATTACCGTCCCATCTCATTAACATGCATCTGCTGTAAACTACTGGAACATATCATAGCATCGCATATCTACCGCCATTTAGAATCAAATGACTTTTTTTATTTTAACCAGCATGGATTCAGAAAAGGCTTATCTTGTGAAACTCAGTTGCTTGAATTTACAACAGAATTACATTCCAACATGAATAACAAACAGCAGACTGACTGTGTATTCTTAGATTTTTCCAAAGCATTTGATCGTGTCGCTTATTGTCGCCTCATCTCAAAAATATCCGCGCTCCGGCTGGATTCATTAACTTCATCTTGGCTCCGAAACTTTCTCTCCTTGCGGCAACAGTTCACTGTTGTTAATAACCACTCATCGCTTACTTCTGATGTTACATCTGGCGTACCGCAAGGCAGTGCCCTTGGTCCTCTTCTTTTCTTAATTTTCATTAATGACCTTCCACAAAACATATCATCGCAGATAAGGCTTTTCGCCGACGATTGCATTTTATACCGTACAATAAAAACATCTGATGACCATTTAGTATTGCAGAACGACCTTAACCTAGTCAGTTTCTGGTGCAGTACGTGGCAGATGACCCTGAACTCAGACAAATGTAAAGTTATGTCCTTCTCGCGAAAACATTCAAACCCTCACTTTTCCTACGTCCTAAATAGCACCGCCGTACCTCCGACATTGTCCTACAAGTACCTTGGCATTGAACTCACAACTCATCTTTCCTGCAGTACACACATAACAGCTATCTGCGCAAAAGCTTCGAAAACTCTGGGTTATCTTCGACGGAACTTGCGTAAATCCCCTGCTACAGTTAGTAAATTAGCATATCAGACTTTTGTTCGCCCTCAGTTAGAATTTGCGTCATCAGGATGGTCACCACATCAAAATTATTTAGTGGATATGCTAGAAAAAATTCAGAACAGGGCATCGCGCTTCATCACAAGTAACTACGACAGAACTTGCAGCGTGACCAAGATCAAAGCAGATATTTCGCTCCAGCCACTTGAAACTCGTCGCACGATAAGTCTTCTTTGCCTTTTCCATAGATACGTCCATGGTAATCGACCTCATGTGTTGCCGCTTGAAGTACCAGCGCGCACGTCACGTCGCCTTAACAGTAGCCATAGTTTCATGCGCATATTCGGCAATACACTGTCATTTAACGCATCAGCGCTGCCACGTGTCATAACCGTATGGAACAGTCTCCCTGATAACATTGCGAGCATAACAGATCGTGACGCTTTTCGCGAAGAATTGCCTAGTTTCCTGTAGAAACATTGTATAAGGATGTTATTGAGCTGCTTTCCCTCCCTGTTTCTCACACTTGTATTTTTATATTTTTGTGAGCATGAGTATATTACTGTGTTTACGCTCTCTAAAGCTTAGCCTAGACAAACATTTATTGAACTTCGCTTTACTTATCTTGTGAATGCATGTATGGATATTTATATTGTCTACTCCTGTACTGCTTTACTTATCTTGTGAAAGCCTGTATTGACGTTTATATTGTTTACTCCTGTCGAAACACTTACTTTGTGTCCCCCCTTACCCAATGCCCTCAAATGGGCCTGTAAGGTATTTTAAATAAATAGTATGCGATCAGAACAGTGCTATACATCACGTTGCTCCAAACTCATGATGTGCTAGGCCTTGAGGAACACCCTCATTATTTCCGTCCTCATCATGCTGTATCAAGCTTCGCATGACAAGTGCGACAATTAACATCTGCTGGTTTTTCAGTGCTATTCCTGTCCAGCTTGCTGAAAGCTATCCTGAGTGTTTCAAAAGCAAGACTGCTGCCGGACAAGAAGTGCATAAAGCAAGGGTAGCTATAACCATATATGTCACACAAAATGAAGAAGGCCACCGAGTGTACAGGCGGTTTAATTCATATCCAACAAGCTTGGTTCTCTCTTTGCAAGTGAGTAAACCCAACTTGCCCCAAAGACATGGCCTGTGACAAACTATGCCAGGTGCTGTGTCCCCTGCAAAGCCGTAGATGTGTACAAGATCCTGACACCTGCAGTGGCTTCTACACTGGGCAAACAGGCTACTATAAGAACGACTGCCTCAACTAATATGCTAATAACATGAAAACGGGCAAAAATTTGGCTATTCATTGGGCCCAACTGCAGGTGCAAGCCACTCTTCCACCAGATGCGTGTTCTTCACAGGAACTGGAGCTATACAAATGCTGATAAAAACAATGATGTTTGAAAGTAGCAGAGTTGAACTATATTCTGCACAAACAGTGCTGCTTGCAGTGCTGGTAACTTATAGCTACAATTCATGGCTGCCCCAACATGCAAAGGCACTATTCTTGAATTATAACTTATATTTATGGCGGCCATATATTGCAAGTACATATCGTCCACATTGTGTGCAATATGGTTAAATGATGTTAACTGTGATAGCCTTTCCTAATCTGAGATAAAACAAAAGAACTAATATAGGCAACAAATTGTAATTCATAAAGACAACCAGTGCACAGGATAAGTGACAGACTTCCTTTTATTGAAGAAAAGTCACATGTGTGTCACATGTCAACATCAGTGGGTAGCAAACTTGCAAACTTGGGTGACAGAGGCAAAACTTAGCGAAATGCTACACTCATACTCAAATGTAAAACGGCCTACGACACAAAAAACAACATTATACTGTACTGAATGAAAGGGCAAGACTCCATCCAAGAACACACTATGGCACCACATAATTGACATGGTGTAAAAGATGTTAACATGCCCTCTCCATAAAAAAAAGAAACACTTAAAGCATGCCTTAAAAGGAAATGTGCAGAGTCTGAAAGCAAGAAAAAACAACCCAAAAAAGGTTTCGCTAAGTCTTTCAATGATTAAAATTGTCAAACTGTCTTGTCACTTCTTAATGAATCTGCACAGCTGAAAAGGATGAAAAGAAAGCCAATAGCAGGGCCACAGAAAATGTCACCAAATGAATAAACCTTGCTTACCAAGGATACTGGTTTAGTTGTCTGACTCTGCACAATAATTGTGTATGAGCTTTTCTTGTTTAGAATGGGTTAGCAGATAGCGGAAAAAATGGGCATGAGAGCACCAGGTGCATGCATAGTCGATGCACAAAAAGCCGCTGTTTTCTTACTTTTTTTTCTCTACTACTATTCACGAATATTTAAGTGCCTTAATAGCACTGCTAACATCCTACTGCAAAACACAAGATTGGGCAATTTGCGGCATAACGAAAATTGGAGTTTCACTCATACTGTGAAAGTGATGCAATAGATGGTGAAATATGCGCGGGAAGCTTGCTTCATTCGGTGTTGGTTGAAGTGAACACTTGCCAGTGCAAGTCAGGTATCTCCTTTAAAGAAGTAAAATAAGTACAAGTCGTATTTATTTGTGGGAGTTGTGCCTCCCAGTGTTGAAGTGGAAAGACAAGTTTTCTTCCTCCTCTTTCACATCCAGACTTGGTCACTGGTCTCCACCAAAACAACCCTTTAGCTTCTTACTGCTGAATTCATTTGGTTTTCTCAAACCTATATTTGAGTTACCCATTGCTAGGTCTCGCGCTATGCCCCATCAACCAGCCCCATCCAGTAAATCCGAGAAGCCAAGCACTAGAAGAATAATGAAGCAGATGCACCGAGTCACTGCCATTACATGTAATCAGAAAATTTAACAGGACTGCCTTCACAAGTGGAGAAAGTGATGAGTAAGAACTTGAAGGTGTGGACGCCAGCTCTATATACAGTACGCAGACATTGAACAGGTGTTAGCCAATCATGGCACCTGTTGGCTAGATCGCACTCTCGAGGATCAGTATTCGCCACGACTGTACCTTACCCGCCGTGGTTGCTCAGTGGCTATGGTGTTGGGCTGCTGAGCACGAGGTCGCGGGATCGAATCCCGGCCACGGCGGCCGCATTTCGATGGGGGCGAAATGCGAAAGCACCCGTGTGCTTAGATTTAGGTGCACGTTAAAGAACCCCAGGTGGTCGAAATTTCCGGAGTCCTCCACTACGGCGTGCCTCATAATCAGAAAGTGGTTTTGGCACGTAAAACCCCAAATATTATTATTATTATTACGACTGTACCTTCAGCAAAGTGGCTGAAATGTAGAATTGTGGACTGCCAATCTTTTGATCATTTGTTTGAATCCACGCATCACAATGAGAACTTTATCTGCAATATTCTAGCAATAAATTTGGGAATTAGAGTGACAACACCAGTAGACATCAGAACCAGGGGAGTTGGCCCATAGCAGCTATTGGTGTAAAAAAGAAGACTGGCATAAGAAGAATTCAGATGTGCACGCTACATGCCTTTGTTCGGTAGTGTTCCACTACTTTGGTGCTACAGTTATTGATCTCGAATGAGTTCAAGGAGCAAGAATTTAGCCCAGAAAAAAATATTACGCTTAACAGCTGTATCCTTTTGCCTATGCCGCTTTATATAACCCTGTCCACACTGCTAGGAAGGGAAGCGTAGCAGAGGGCAGCAGAAAGTTAGGTGAGCAGATGAGATTAAAAAATTTGCAGGGACAACATGGCTACAATTAGTACATGACCGGGGTAGTTGGAGAAGTATGGGAGAGGCCTTTGCGCTGCAGTGGGCGTAACTAGACTGATGATGATGATGTCGACACTTACCCAAAGCACATGAGTGGCATCCTAAAAAAATTGAGCTTTTGATATTGCTTTGGAGAAAACTAACCTGTATGAGCCTAACAGTATGTATACATACTGCGTGTACTTGCATTCGGTGTACCTTATCACCAACTGTTAAGTCACCTTCTTACCTCATCAGCGAATCATTCCTGCAACCAAGTGTGCTGGTCCGGGTTTTACCTGCATTTCCACCTGCGCAGTTGGTAAAGGTCTTTGGCTGTTTACTGTAACTTCATATTCAAACATTTGGTTGCATAAGAGGCTTTAGCAACACTAATGCCTGGGCAGGCTTCACGAAAGGCCACCAGTACCTCCTCGTTGCAGACTGTGCTCAACATCCTTCTTGGTTGGACTGTGACTAAGAACCCATATATCTTTCCTCCGAAGCGGCTGGCATTGGCGATGGTTTGATGCAGAAAGAGGCTATTGTGGCACATGTCAACCTTAGGTCAGAAACCAATCTGGCACAGGTGGAAATCGTCTTGTCTTTCCCAGATGCTGGTTCAGCCTCGCGAGACACATTACTTCAGTCAATATGCACACTGTGAATGTGAGTGAGACTGATCAAAGTTTGTCTATGGTGTCAGGTTTCTTGCTGGTTTCGGTAGTGGCATCATGACCAAGTGTTTCCACTCTGTGGGGAATCCCAATATTCCAGATTTCATTGATTACAAGCAATAGTGCTTGCTTCCTTGTTTCGGCAAGATTCCTCAACATCTGAAAAATGACTCCATCTTTGCCATGTGCACTTTAAGTGTTGACATGCTCGAGAGCAGCAACAGGTTCTGCCATCGTATATAGAGGCTTTCCATTCCTTCCTTGGCAAGTGGTCATTAAGGTGCGTACAACTCAGGTGACGGTCAGTCACTGTGAGGTGGTCGGGGAAAGCATCTGCAGCTTGTTCCTCAAATTTCTCAGATGTGCACTGAAAATTGAGCAGCGTGTTTTCAATAGTATTACAGTATTTGGTGCACCCTGTTATAGCCGAGAATGTGTTACAGCTTACTGAGGCCTACATGTTTAAATGACGCGCCCAGTAAGCTCTAGTTAGCATGTCGCTCTTTGAAGTGTGTAAAGGATGCGTTTTGCTAGCGATTCAACACCTTCACATTCTGCACACTCAAGGGCATCACGGAAATGTTCCCAGCCTGAAACCCCGATTTTGTGAATGTGGCACATTTCCACCTTTACATCAAGTATTATATCGCATAATGGTCGCTGCCTCTTGGGGCAGAGTCGCACTGACACTCTAGCTGAAGGCCCTAGTTGCCCATGCTAGGTAAGTGTACTGCCCTTCTGGTTTGAATGGAGGGTATAGCAGTTGGGATAGTTGGTGTCATTTGTTAATTCGAGGTCTGTGGTGTCTGCTTCGTCAAGGTGGCATCCTCTTGGCCTTATGTCTTTGCATCCCCAATGTGGATGATGTGCATTGAGCTCACATCGACTGAGTATTACGTGCTTGTGAAAGCGAATTTGAAGCTGTCAAAGCCAAGTGAAGTCGCCTCAGCTGCGGTGCCTGCTTTTGGGATAGAGGTAGAGCAATGCCAAAACGGCTTCCTTCCCCTACCTTAGCCTGCAGCACACCACCGCAACTTTCTGATGAGACATATGTTTATTCAAGCCGTTTCTTCCTTGCCCTAATTCAATAATAGCCAATTTTAGCAGCTGCAAATCAAGCTGACTTCAGAAGACTGCTGATTTTTTAGCCACTGCCAGTAAATTATTGCGTGGGGTTAATTTTCTAGTTGGTCATGACATGCTTCGTGCTTAAAAAATGAAATGTTTAAAGAATTATTGGAGTAATATTAGGACAGGCAACTCTGACTGAATCATCACTGCTTTTGTTGCAAAATGTGGCAATGAGCTAGGCAGATGCTGTCACGAAACCGTAGGTTGTACAAGTACAGAAGAAACAAAATTGGAGTTGTGAAATTCAAAGCCATATTTTTACAGCCTCTCTTTATACTGCTTTAGAGAGCTTTAGATTAGTGGACGCAAGCAGCATGCTAAACAAGCACCATGTTTGGGTATTTCTGGCACCCATGTGGTTTGCATAACCAAGCAGCACAGGAGTCGCTTGCGTCCTCTTATGCAGTACTATTATTTTCATGTAAAACAACCAATATAAAAGTAAGTCTGATCAGCCTGCATCAATATGCTAGAAATTTTCAAGCACTTAAGGTGTGTTGGTTGAATGTTTAAAGCACTTCACCACACCCTTGGCCACTAGACTTGTACTTTCCAGTATTACTTGCTCATCAACTCTTGAGGTGTTTACGTTGTTTTTCTGTGCTGTAAGATTAGTTTGACAGTCCTAATAGAATTGTTAAAGTGAAGGTGTGAGCTGTTGTATTGGCCATATCATTCTAAAACTGCTAGATCTGACAATGTCAAAGCATTTGGCAACATTAATAAGCTTCACCTCACTATATATATATATATATATATATATATATATATATATATATATGTATGTATTGCGGTAGGACCATTCAGCATGTGAAAATAAAAATACCGCCAAATAGAGAGTTCGAGAGCACCTGAAATTATAGTAAAGCGGGCGGGGCAGTATCTTCAGGGTAACAAATGTGTTGCGGTGAAGTTATTGCAGACGCATATACACATTCATTCGTCCCAGCTTTGCACCGAACCCTGCGTCCCGTTGCTAAAACTAAGAGCGCGAAAAACGGGCAGAAATGCAGCTGAACATCACAGGGCACAATATTAAGCTCCACCTCACTGTGCTTATCGCGCCCTTAGTACCAATAATATTAAACATCTACTCTGCATTTCGTGGAATTCTGGCAGATCATGTGACATCACTAAAGCTCCATTATGTTCACAGCACTACGCGACAATTTTCGTAAAGCCCACGATAAAAGTAAATCACATGAAGTCACGGATAGTGCACTAGCGCTGAACACGATTGAAAACATGCGCTGCCCTATTTCAAGGACGCGTGAACAGTTGTGAGCAAACACCACCTTAAGCATTATATTACTTACATAAGTCGTGGCGAAAAACACGTGAAATACCTCAGCCTACAAGTCCCGTCAAGTAAAGGTGCATGTGCGATGTGATGACGCTGCCGAAAAGGGGCGAACACGGCGACGCTGCTGCACAGCGCCGGTTCGCAAATTGCATTGCCGAGGCGCTATGCCACTTGAATATTTCAATTGTCAGCACCACTGAATTCTTCAGAAATACGGATCTCACACCACCAGAGTTCCAGGGTGTCTACCAACGCCCCACGGATTACTTGAAGAATACTCTTGGTCAATTTACAGTCAACGTCCAATTTTTCGGAACCCCTAGGGGCCGCGAAAACTTCCAAAAAATCAGGCAGTCCGAAAAAATAAATTCGTCTGTTACTGCCCTTAAGGGCTAAAATCGACACATGTACGTCTGAAAAAGCTCTGAATGAATGTCAGTGCACTTATTAGGCATATCGGTGCTCCTACTGTGACAGGTGAGGGCGGGTGCACACGTGTAAAATTAAGGAATACATACAGTGTCCCGCGACAAATGCCCCTTCCTACGCTTGTTACGCTTCACCGCGTGACACGACTGTACTGAGGCGAAACAGACTTTCGGGAAAGAGCATTATGCAATGCGCCGTGCTTTCCGAGCTTCGAAGACAAAATTATTGCTGTCAGCGGAGAAATGAAGAAACACGGCACCGAACGACAAGAAGCTTAATAGCGAACGCCCAAGCAGCTAAGCCTAGCGTTGCCGCAGTGGTGGCTACGGCTGCCAGTGGATCTGCGTGCGAGAGCACCGGTTCAAGGCGGCGAGGTAATCAAAATAGCAGCGGTGGTGGTTTTCATTAATGCCGTCTCGGACCTGCGATCACGTAAAACGTTTAGAAAATCGGATGGCGAAGAGTTCTTGCGTCTGAAATCTCAGACGTCATGATACATTGACTCTTTGGGGTACGTGTTGGTGCCGCGAAGCCGTCCGAGTTATCGGGAATCCGGAAAGTCGGTCGTTGACTATACACTGGCAACTCCTCCAGCCGACGACGATTCTTTACGATCCCTGTCTGTTTCTCGAGCCAGCGTTACCACGACTTTTGACCTCCTCAAAAAATTACAGCTAATTTTCCCTGATAGAAGCACAAATTCCCTGAGTTTTCCCTGAGTTTTTCCAGACTACTCAAAATCCCTGAGAATTCCCGGTTTTCCCGGTTGGTAGACACCCTGAGTTCACCGAGACGTAAAGCCGACATGCCACACCACTACTACTGCACGACTTTTAGCCAACAAATACTGAACCCACTGCGGGGAGACACGACCAGCCGTCGGCGTGGGCCGGAGATTCAACGCACGCCACGGCATCGCGGTTCACAGAACTTCGCTGCCGAGGCGCTAGGCCACTTCGACATTTCAATTGTCAAGGAAGCACGGGTTACACAACGCAGATTCTGTACTGCCAGAGGTCACCGAGGCGAAAGCCGCACTGCCGCATCACCACTACTCGCGGCTTTCCGCCAAGTAACACAGAACCTACAACCAACACACAAGCAACGCAAGCACGATCACGTAAGCAACGTTGAACAACGCGCGGTCCGCGCGAGCCGGTGAACGATCACGCCGAGAACGAACACGTCACAGCGTCCCTCGGCGCCACCATCATGCCTTCTCAAAAGTCCATAAACGATCCTGTCCCTAGGCAAATAGGATCAGGTCACGTGAGGGATTTTTGTACGACAATTAGACGCACGCGCGCGCGGCACCTCCGCACCCTAGCGCTTTTTCTTTTTCTTTGTTTTTATGGTGACTGTTATGTTGTTTGGGTTTGTTGCGTAGGGTTTCAAAGATGCGACGGCACGAAGCCGCGAGTGATAGACTCCATTTCTTAAGAACAACTCTGGCGGCCACGACTGGCCTAGCCTTTATTAAAGATGTCGGAATTGTAGGGGGCGCCAGGAGATACATAACACGCTCCTTTTTGAGTGATGATTATAACAATAAAACACGCACTTCATGACGTTCAGTTCTGAAATCTGGCCGGTGGCCGTATGGCTCTTCCAGCCCTTGTCACGTATGTCGAAGCATGTCTTGCTTCTTCAGGATAGTTGTGAGGCGTAGCATCGTTGGCACTTGTTGGCCCCGATTCATCCAAGGTGTAGTCTTCTGCTGTACGAGTGGCTTCACGGACCACCTAAGTGCGTGGCCTCAGGTGCACACGGTTACGCACATAAATTGCTCCACTTGTAGTTTGCACTGTGTAGCGCCTTGGTTGAGGACCAACCTGTGTGACGACTGCTGTTTTCTAGTCATTCTTGTGCCTCACCCTTACAGGTTGATGTTTCTTCAGAGGTGCAAGTATGCGAGTGTGGTTGTCTCCATATCTGTGCTGTGCACACTGTCTGCGTTTGAGGAGCTTCAGATGTGCATTTGTGGGGTCGTGTGGTTTCAGATTATGGGGCAAGGTCGGTATGAACGTTCTCAATTTCCTGCCCATTAGCAACTCTGCTGGGGAAGATGCTCCAATGGTTGGGGTGGCACGATAGTTGAGGAAAACCAAAGACAGATCTTTGCCATCGCTGTGCGACTTGATCAGCATGGACTTAAGTCTGTATTGTTCTCTCGACCTGCCCATTGGACCTCGGGTAGTAGGGTGATGACGGTTCATGAGCAATATCCCATTCTTGCAGGAATGCTCTGAATGCCTGCGAGTGAAACGGTGGTCCCTGATCAGAGATGAGCACATTGGGGAGTCCAAACCGTGAAAAGATGTCCTTCAGGACCAAAATAACTGAAGTTGACGTAGTGGTTTCCATACGTTTCACTTCAACGTACTTTGAAAAGTAGTCAACAACAAGGATATATGTATTGCCTTGTCAGTGAAAGAAATCAACGGCCAACTTTTCCCATGGTCGTGCTGGCAGATCTCTGTCAAGCAATGGTTGCTGAGGGTTTGCCTTCTGGGTGGATTGGCAGGTGTCGCAGCTTGAGACAAGGGTGGCAATGTCCTTGTTGAGTGTGGGCCAATAAACACTCTGGCTTGCTAGTCTTTTACAAGCCACTATGCCACGATGTGCCTGATGGAGTTTCTCAAGAACATCAGCCTGGAGAACTGCTGGAATGACAAGCCGTTGACCACAGCAAATGAAGCCGTCTGTGATATACAGTTCACTTCTTATGTGAAAGTATGGTCTTGTCATAGGATGAACATCACTAGGGCGATCAGGCCATCCTTGTTGAATGTACTTGGTTAGTTGTTGCAATACTGGATCCCGACTTGTTGCTTCCTGGATCTGGTAGAGCTTGGTGGGCGACGCTTGAAACAGACTGGACACCAATTGTCCTGGATCACTGTCTGCAGTTTCCATCTTGGATTCGGGGTTTGGGGATCTTGACAAGGCATCAGCCACAGTTTACTGTTTCCCCGGTACATACACTAGTTTAGTGCTATAGCACTGTAGCCGGAGCAAAAGTCTTTGCAGTCTTGGTGACATTTTTGTTAGATCCTTTGTCTGCAGTCCAACAAGAGGTTTGTGGTCTGTTTGCACTGTTACAGAGCGTCCAAAAGTGTAATAGTGGAACCGCTCGCATGCGAACACCACAGCTAGAAGTTCTTTCTCTATTTGAGCATAACGTTGTTTGGGAGGTGTAAGGGCTGCAGAAGCATATGCGATTGGTCTGCCTTCCTGCAAGAGAACCGATCCCAGGCCGTATGAGCTGGCATCTGTTGAAATTGTGATCGGCTTGGATGGGTCAAATAACGCAACACAGGCGCTGTTGTGAGCTTCTGTTTGATGAGCTTGAAATTCTCTATGTGCAGGCTTGTCCAGTGCCACGCTACATCTGCCTTGAGAAGCTCACGCAGAGGACTGGTAGTTGCCGAAAAATTAGGGATGAACTTCGTGAAATATGTCACCATTCCTAAGAATCTTTGCAGTTCTGACTTGTTTGATGGAAGTGGCATGGCCTCAATTGATCTGACCTTGTCAGGGTCTGTGGATAGCCCATCTGAGGAGAGCTGGTGACCCAGATATTTTATGGCTGAAAGTCCTAACTTTAGTTTTGATTTGTTAAGCTTCAGGTTGTTTTGTCTAGCTATGGTCAGAACAGTTCTGAGATGGGCTTTGTGTTCTTCTGGAGTCCTTGAGGCAACCAGTATGTCATCAAAATACGGCTTCACAATGACCTGCCCTTCAAATACCTTGTCAATGGCCTGCTGGAACAGCTCGGGGGCTGTCGCAAGCCCGTATGGTACTCAAAGAAAACGGTAACGGCCCCATGGTGTTGCGAATGTGCAAAGCCGTGAACTTGGTTGATCCAAAGTCAGTTGCCAGAAAGCACTCTTGGCATCAAGGACAGAGAAGACTGTTGAGCCATTCAGGCTTGCAAAAAGCTCTTCTGGTACTGGTATGCGGTAGTGTTGCCTTTTTATTGCTGCATTGAGGTTCCGTGGATCCAGGCACAAACGAACAGTTCCGTCTTTTTTGGTTATCACCACTATGGGATGGACCCATTCACTATGTTCTGACTCTCGCGTGATTACGCCATTCCTCTCCATGCGCTTCAGCTCTGCTTTGACCTTATCCTCGAGTGCACTAGGTAATCTACGAGGAGCACAAACTGTCGGCACTGCACCTTCACGCAGCTGGATGCTATAACGTCTCGGAAGCTGGACGATTCCTTCAAATATGTCAAGGAAATCATTCAGTACTTTCTGAAACTGTTCTTGCAACACTGTGTCAGTGGACTTTCTCGTTGCTTGAAGGGTCTTCACATGGGAAAGCAAGTGCAGAGTTGTGCTTGCAGCGGCCCTTAGTATCGGCTTGAGGGGCTCCTTCACCAGAAGAAATCTCAGACGGCACTCCCTGTTGTTTACCGCACAAGACAGTTCACATTCATTGTCTATTGGAAGCTGGTGGCCACTGTACGTAGTCACTTTAGCTGTGGTTGGTTTGGTTGCTGGTCTGCACGGCCACTGCTTGAACATATGTTCTGGAATTATGTTGACGTCTGAACCGGTGTCTAACTTGAATGTTACCTCGTGTCCATTAACACTGACACTTTCGCTCCAGTCTGCTGCGTCGGCATTGACACTGCACGTAGTCAAACAGCCCAGGTATAATTCCTCCTGCGAGTCTTGTTGTGGATGTTCATGAAGCAGTCCGACTCGCGGTCGATGCGCTGCTGTCTGCCGACGTGGCTGCTTGCACAGGTGCGCGAAATGGCCAAGTTTGTCGCAGTTGTAACAGTTTTTGCCAAAAGCTTGGCACTGTTTTGGGAGGTGCGAGGTTCCGCAGCGAGAACATTTACGATTAGACCTTTGAGACGAGCGATGAGGCTGCTGAGGTTTGTTGACATCTAGTGGACGACCAATTGTCTTCGTGGGTTTCCGATTATACGTGTGGACGGCATTCACTTGTGGCTGCTGATCACTGGTTACGATCTCTTGCACATGTTTCTTTGATATTTCCGCTGCCTTGCACGCTGAGACGATTTTTTCCAGAGTGAGGTCGCGCTCCCGAAAGAGCCGTTCGCGGAGAGCTCCATCGCGGATTCCAACCACCACGCGGTCGCCGATGAGTCTGTCGCACTTGTCACCGAAATCGCATTTCTGCGCCTGTCCTCGAAGGTCATTAACAATATCGTCAATTGACTGTCCTGGCTTTTGTACCATCGAGTTGAACGCCGCTGCTTGTATGACGTTCTTGTACAGGCGATATAACTCGTCAAACTTGTCAAGTATGTATTTCACTGGGCCTGCGTCTTCGTTTCCGGCGGCAGGGTCTGGAGGGAACGTCTGTGCGATGCGACGAGCATGCGGGCCAAGTACATGAAGCAACAATGCCTTCCGCGCTGATTTAGGCTTAGTGTTGTACTCACAAACCAGTTCATATATGGTGAATGCTTCCCGCCATTCTTCCCATGCGGTCTGAGGAGTGTCAGCAGGTTCGAAGTGACCCGGGGGCTGGATGAAAACGTTGGCCATTTTGTTGATTTCAGGCGTTGCGGGGACGATCTGCTTACACTTCTGACACCATGTTATGTTGTTTGTGTTTGTTGCGTAGGGTTTCAAAGATGCGACGGCACGAAGCCGCGAGTGACAGACTCCATTTCTTGAGAACAACTCTGGCGGCCACGACTGGCCTAGCCTTTATTAAAGATGTCGGAATTGTAAGGGGCGCCAGGAGATACGTAACAGTGACGACCTGCTCCGCTCCCTCTCCAACCTTCCCCATGTCCCACGCGCCTTTACTTTTGCTCTTCTTGTCTGTCGTAGGCGCGTACTTTTCTTTATTTTATGGTACGCGTGCGCTACCCCAGGTATTGTTTGTGGACTGGCACGTGGTGCGCCGTGGGTTCTTTATGCGTTAGCAAGCGCGCAGTCTTGTCCATACTTTGAATATGCCAGCATATGCCAGAACATATATAAATTCCACTTCCAACAGAACAGTTCTTTGGCCTCGTTTTATTAACTTCCGCTTCCGAAAACGAATATTTTCGAATAACTTGGTATGATACACGCTCAGAAATTGTACATGTCATGGATTTTTCACTTTTGTTTGTGATTACTAAACACAAAAGTTCAGACAGTGAAATAACTGTATACATATATATATATATATATATATATATATATATATATATATATATATATATATATATCAAGAAAACGCGAAGGCCATTTTATGTATACACATATAAATGGTTTTCATGTAATGCACTAAATACCAAAGTTAGAAGAGCTTCTGATATTCTCGCTGAGATGTTGCACAAAACTGGATGGCGTGCATGGCATAGTCATGACGACTAAAGAAAGGGAAAATTCACTGGTAATGGCAAAAACAATCACACGCAAAATACGTAAAAAATAGAATGAAATGCTGATTGTTTGATTGACAGCCATACCAAAAAAAAACCATGAGCTTAGTTATAAACCTGCAGAAAAGTATATGAAATGCGTGACATTTTCATTATTACTGAACAACATCAAAAAGACATGGCAGAACAAAAATAACATTGTACTAAAAACTGAAATACACATTATCTCATTATTTTGCACTTGGCCACAACTTGAGTAACGGTGGCAAAGGGGCACAGAAGGAAGTCAGCTTTTGCAGCAGCACATAGAAAACATTCGCAGAAAGGCCTATTCCTCAATCAAAGACCAGGTAAAATAAGCCACCAACAAGACTTTTCTTTTATTGGCACGCGCGAGGAAAGCAGAGACGAGGCGTGGGGCTTGGAGTCTCGGTTCCAACTAATCTTTATTCTTTGTGCGCCGGCCCTCTCTCGGCGGCCGGCTGGCTACGGTCGACTGCGGTCGGCTCTGTTCCGCGCTGGCAGCGCGGCTTATCCGCGGCATATTTGTGTTCACCACAGCACTCCCCCCTAGTGAGAACACGAACGGAACCAGCACGACAAAACACTCGTGTGATTAGAGGTTGAGGCGATTTGGCGCATTTAGACGTCTGCCACTGCGCGTGTGGTAGGTACGAGTATCAGGCGTGGCTGCATCTTCCGCCCTGGTGGAAACCGCTGCCCTGGGACGAGGCACTTTTGTATGGGTTCCAGGCGACGGGTTGGAGGTGGGTGTCATGGACTGAGTTTCCATGTACGCAGGTTTAAGTCTGTCCAACGAGACAACTTCCCGCCGCCCCCGCATTTCGATAGTGAACGTCTTCCGCCCACGACGGAGAACCTTGAATGGCCCATCGTAGTGGTCGTAGTGGTCGTCGTACAGCGTCATTCCGCAGAACGACGTGACTACATGACTCAAGCTCGTTGCTCACGTGTGTCCTCCTCTCTGTGGGCTGTCGCGGAGGTGTAGCTCGAAGCTTGTTCATGATGTCACAGAGGCGAGATGCGTAGTCGCTGGCGGAAATGCGAGCTTGCTGTTGGCCAGATGCAAAGAAATCACCGGGCAGACGTAGCGTCGTGCCGTAGACAAGTTCCGCAGCGCTGCAGCCGATATCTGCCTTGCACGCTGTGCGTATGCCCAAGAGCACGATAGACAATGCTTCCACCCAAGAGTCATGTTCACTTGCCATAAGTGCTGCTTTCAGCTGCCGGTGAAACCTCTCGACCATTCCATTGCTCATCGGGTGGTAGGCCGTAGTCCTGATGGGCGAGGCGCCGATGAGTTTCGTCAGACTGGCGAACAACGCAGACTCAAACTGGCTTCCTCTGTCCGTTGTAATGGAGGAAGGTGCACCAAAACGGCATAGCCAGTGGTTGACAAAAGCGCGAGCAACAGTTTCGGCTGTAATTCCGGGAATCGGGATAGCTTCTGCCCACCGCTTGAAACGGTCGACCAAAGTGAGCAAGTACGTTTGGCCCTGGCAAGGTGTCAATGGTCCGACTATGTCCATATGGATGTGGTCGAATCGAGCATCTGGCCCTGGGAAAGTCTCCAACGGTGTCACCGTGTGACGCTGAACCTTGGTCCGTTGACACCTAAGACACTCGCGAGTCCACTGTCGGGAATCGCGGTTGATGCCAGGCCATACGAAACGTGCCGTGAGCAGCTTCTGGGTCGCCAGGATTCCTGGGTGTGAAAGCTCGTGCAACGACGCGTATACCTCCCGACGGAGGCAAGCAGGCACGAATGGTCGAGGGCTACTTGTAGATGTATCGCAACAAATGTCTCCTGCTCCGGGCAAAGGAAACCACTGTAGGACGAGTGACGTCGATGTTTCCTGCAAACGGCGCAGTTCGTCATCGTCGCGTTGAGCTGCCGCCACTTTTGCGAGGTCTATTCCCGTGTGAGTGATGGCATTTACTGGGCTGCGCGACAGAGCATCGGTGACAGCGTTATCTACTCCTTTTATGTGGCGAATGTCCGTGGTGAATTCCGATATGTAGGACATCTGCCGCAGCTCGCGGGCTGTGTGCGTGCCGCCATCAGGTTTTAGGGAGCGTAAGGCGTAGGTGAGAGGCTTGTGATCAGTCATTACAAAGAATTCCGTTCCTTCTAAGTAATTACGAAAGTGCCGGATTGCTGCGTAGACGGCCAACAGCTCGCGTCCGAAAGTGCTGTAACGCTGCTCGGTGGGTGTCAATTTCCGAGAAAAGAAAGCGATCGGTTGCCATATCTCCTTTGTTGAGTTGTTGAAGGACAGCTCCCACAGCTGCATCCGAGGCGTCGACCATGACGCACTGTGGGACTCCCGGTTGCGGGTAGGCGAGAAGTGTGGCGTCGGCGAGGTGTCTCTTGATCTCTTGAAAAGCCGCTTCGGCGTCGTCCGTCCAGAGCAGCTCCCTAGCAGCACCTTCGTGTGTCGACATGCAGGAGGTGGAGAGGGTGTAGAACGGCCGCGCACCGAGGTACGAAACGTCGGTAGTGATTTACAAGGCCAAGGAACTCGCGGAGCTGGCGCTTAGTGGTGGGTCATGTAAACTTCTCGACAGCTTTAACCTTGTCTGGATGAGGTTGAATGCCAGAACTTGAAACAACATGGCCAAGAAAAGTCAGCTTCTCGGCACCCAGTTCGCACTTGTCCATGTTCACTAGGATGCCCATGCTCCGCCAGGCGCTGAAATACGGATCGCAGATGCGCCTCATGCTCGTCCGGTGAAGTGCTTGCGATGATTAGGTCGTCGAGGTATGCATGGCAGAAGTCGAGGCCATGCAAAACGCCATTGATAAAACGCTGGAATGTCTGTCCGGAGTTTCGCAGGCCGAACGGCATGCGTAGGAACTCGAACAGGCCGAAGGGCGTGGTTATCGCCGTCTTCGATACATCCTCTGGAGCCACGGAGACCTGATGGTACGCCCGCACGAGGTCGACCTTGGAGAAAATCGCCGCACCATGTAGGCTGGACGTGACATCATGAATGTGAGGTACCGGATAGCGGTCGGGCACGGTTGCTCGAGTGAGGGCTCGATAGTCGCCGCAGGGTCGCCAGTCTCCTGGTGTAGACTTCGGCATCATGTGCAGTGGAGACGCCCACGGACTAGCGGACGGGCGGATTATGCCGAGCTCGAGCATGTGGTCGAATTCCTGTCGAGCTGCTTGCAGCTTTTGCGAGGACAGGCGACGTGGGCGTGCGTAAACTGGTGGGCCTGTGGTGACAATGTGGTGGCATACATTGTGTTTGACGGCCGCGCTGGCCTGTGGTGGCCGCGTCAGTTCGGGGAAATCGCCGAGGATGCCAGTGAATCGTGTAGCGCCCGGCGGTGCTACGAGCGTGGGGCTGAGGGGTGGATGCCTGGATGGCTTCCCGCGCACTTCTGTTTGTGACAGGGGGTCCTGTAAACGCCGGTTGCAGACATCGACAAGAAGTCCGAAGTTGCGCAAAAAGTCCGCTCCCAGGATGGCAAATTTTACGTCAGCCACGACGAAAATCCACCGAAACGTCCTCTTGAGGCCCAGGTCCAGCGAGAGGGAGCGTTGCCCGTACGTCCGTATCGTCGTATTGTTGACAGCTTGCAACGGTGCTGCGCACGGTCGTTTGCGGTCGGCTAGCGAAGCCGGCACGACACTAACTTCCGCCCCTGTGTCGACTAGGAATCGAGCACCTCTTTCGCGATCAGTCAGGAAGAAAACCGATGGGCGACTGTCCGACGGGGCGGGGGCACTGGTCACCCTCAGTGCTGGCTCGGGGCGTTTCCCGAATTTTCACAGGGCGACACACAGTTCCGTGCAGCGTTGCCGAATTTGCGGTGGTACCAGCACACCCTACGTTGTTGCGGTTGTGATGCGGTACGCTGTCGTGGTCGCTGGTTTCCGCTCGAGTGCAGCGCTGCGACGGTGTCTGCGAGGCGAGAAATTTCCTCTCGCATCTCTTGCAAGGAATCTCTTGCAAGGTCTGCGTGCACCGACGCGGCTGTGGGCACGGCGACAGCCATGAGTTTGTCGGCGAGCTCGGCCATCTTGGCAAGGTCTGTCTCGCCCGACGCCGTGAGGCCTATCCGTACACTTGTGGGAAGCCTTTGCAGGAACAGTTCCCGCACTAAACGACCGTCGCTTGCTGTCGCGTCGCTGGCCAGTTGTTGCATGTGGCGTAGCAACTGGCTGGGTCGGCGTTCGCCAAGTTCGGCCTCCCGCAGTAGCTGTTGGAGACGCTCCGGCTCTGTAGGTGTGACACGGCGAATCAGTGTCTCTTTTAGCGTCTGGTAGGCGTTCTCTGCGGGTGGTGTTAGCAGTAGGTCCCGCACCTCGCTGGCCGTCGCAGGCGGGAGGCTGCCCACCACGTGGTGGTATCATTCGTGCTGGCAGCAGTGATGCGGCGTGCAGCGAACTGTGACTCAACTTGCACGAACCAAAGTTGCGGATCGCCAGTCCAAAACGGAGGTAGCTTGACATCAAGTACGGCTACAGTGGGGCTGTCGGCGTCGCTTGGCTGGTTCATGGCGATCACGTCCGGGTCACCAATTATTGGCACGCGCGAGGAAAGCAGAGACGAGGCGTGGGGCTTGGAGTCTCGGTGCCAACTAATCATAGATGGATGGATGGATGGAAGGTAGGAGCGTCCCCTTTGAAACGGGGCGATGGCAGTTGCCACCATGCTCAGATTTTTATTTTGCCTTTTATTTTTATCTGTGTTGTGTGTTATTGAATTTCTCGATTTTCTTTAAATACGTCTTCCTACCCTTTTAACCTTATGTCACCTCTCTGCTTTTGAGCCACCAATCCTCCAATCGCCTTTTGCTCATTTCCACCGCATATTTATTTACATGACTATCATTATCTCTGAACCCTAGGGCCTCAGGAAGGGTGACTCTGGCCGCATCGACATCGGGATTGATACCATCGCATTTTAGTATGAGGTGTTCCATTGTTTCTACATATTTACCACACACAGTACATGTGTCTTCTTCTTCGTTAAATTTCTTTTTATAGCTCCGCGTTCTAAGAAATCCTGATCTAGCTTCAAAGAGTAGGGCACTGCCTCTTGAGTTATCATAAAACGCTTCCTTCCTGATCTGCTGTTTCCAGTATCGATATAGTTCCACACTATGCTTCTTTTCCACTGAATTTATCCAATTTTTACCTTCCGCATTTTTAACCTGTCGTTTAATGCTCTGTCTTTCTTCGTCCTCGTGTCTGGTATACTTACTGGTTAGCTTCCTAGTTCTTTGCCGCCATTGTGAGTCAACGATCTTTCTGTATAGGTATTTAAACACCTTAGCTGCCCACCTGTTATCGTCCAATTTCCTCAGACGTTTTTCGTATAGGATTTTACTCTGAGCTTCCCGTGCTTCGAACGATGCCCAGCCCATATCTCTCTGTACTGCTTCGTTTGTGGTTTTCCCATGGGCACCTAGTGCTAACCTTCCCACAGCTCTCTGATTTACTTCTAGTCTCGACTGAACCTCTGCCCTTAAACACAGGACAGCATTCCCGAAAGTAAGCCCCGGCACCATTACTCCCTTCCAAATGCCTCTCAGTACCTCATACCTGTTGTACCCCCGAAATGCCTTATGTTTCATTATCCCGGCCTCTCTTCGCCCTTTTGCTATGAGAGACTGTTAGTGCTTTTCCGTGTACATCTGCCCTTTGTTTATCCATACCCCGAGATATTTGTATTCGGCCACTCGGGGTATTTCATGGCCTTGTATTGTAAGCTCCTGATCAGTTGTATCGTTGAAAAACATCCCACCGGACTTAGCTGCACTAAAACTGAAACCTAAACTGTCTCCTTCGTCCCCACAGTAATTAACCAGAGTTTGCAAATCTTCCTGGCTATCTGCTAACAGCACAATATCATCCGCATACGTTAAACCCGGTAGTCGTTGCTCAACAACCTTTCCGCCTAATCTGTACGACAAATTATACCCTAGATTAATTCCTTGTAGCCTTCTTTCCATACTTATCATATAAAGCATGAACACCAGCGGTGATAGAGGACAACCTTGCCTTAATCCTTTGTGTACTTCGACAGTTGTCGTACTCTTAATTCTTTCCCATGTTATTTCAACATTACTTTCTCGATATTTTTCCCGTAGGAAATCAATTACCTCATGACCAATACCTTCATCTTTTAATATGTTCCACAGGAGTTCCCTGTTCACATTGTCGTATGCACCACTTATCTCCAGGAAGGCTAAATACAGAGGTCTATTTTCCGCCTTAGCTATTTCTATGCACTGGGTAAGCACGAACAGGCTATCATCTAAGCGCCTACCACTTCTGAACCCGTTCTGAAGTTCTCCGAGTATTCTATTACTTTCTACCCATGACTGCATTTTTAATTTCACCGCCTGCATCGCCAGCCTATATATAACTGATGTTATCGTAATTGGTCAGAAGGATTTTGTTCTTCTTATCACCTTTCCCTTTATAAATCAAATTCATTTTACTCTGTTTCCAGCTGTGCGGAATTTGCTTATTTGTTATGACTGCCTCCAATGCTTTCATCAGAGTTTCCTTGCTTCTTGGGCCAAATTCAATTATTAACTTGATTGGAATTTCGTCTATCCCCGCGGACGTGCATTTTGGAACATTTGCTTCCGCCTTTTTCCAGTTAAGATTGGTCAGTTCTAAGCTGTTTTCTATTATGCTATTCTGTGTTGCTCCCTCACTTGGGGCGATTACTCTATCGTCTTTCCTAAATGACTCTGCTATAACTGAACCAATGTAGTTCACAGCGTCATCTCCCTCTAAACAATTTCCTTCGACATCGTGAATCTGTTCCTCTTTTCTGTGATTAGCTTTACCCAGCCAGCTTATATGGTTCCAGAATTTTCTTGACCCCCCTTTAGTTGCATCGCGAACTTCAGCCAGCCAGCGATCAGAGGACTGCTTTATTTTAGCCTGGACGAGGACCTGCACTTGTTGTTTCTTTTGTCGATAATATTCCCATTTTTGGCCTATTTCCTCTTCAGATAACTGCGCCCTCTCTGCTTCTCTGTGTTGCCGAGATGCCCACCGTCGTTGTTCGATGGCCTCTAATTTCCTTATTCCACCAACTTCGTGATTTCCCCTTTCCTCTCCAGCGGTTTACTCTTTTTACTTCTTTTATTTTTGTACTAATGAGTACTTCTAACTGATTATAATCCCACCTTTCTATGGGATGTTTCTTTATTGCTTCCTCTATGCCAGCCGCTATTTGCGCTATTTGCGCGTCATTTAATTTTGCGTACTCTTTTTGGCTTCCCTGCATTTCTCTTTTGAGTAGGGCTCCCAACTGTAGACTAATACGCTTATGATCACTTCCGAGGCTGTACTTCCCCTCTTCGTCTATTTCCATTATTGCGAGCTTGTTATACAACCCCTGCGACATTAAGCAGTAGTCAATGATCGTTTGTCTGTTACGGGACTCCCACGTGATTTGTCCCTCACACTTAGTTTCTCTATTTACTATAACTAGGTTGTGTCGCTCACAGAAGTCTAGCATCAACTTCCCATTACAATCTGTGTATCCATCCAGATCCTCGATGTGGCCATTCATGTCACCCAGCAGACAAATTTCGGCACCTTCTCCAAACTCCTTTATATCGTCATCGAGACACTTCACTAGATCTTTGTTCTCTTGCCTGCATTTGTCCCCTGTCCCTAAATAAACTACTCCTAGCCATGCCTTTTTACCGGCAATTGTACCTGATACCTAGACACGTTCATTGCAAGTTAACTTTATTCTTTGCCGATTTCTTCCTTGGTGTATGAGCATACCTACTCCTCCTCCCTTCCTCTCCGTTGTTCTATTGCTCCCTTCCCAGACGTAGCCTTCAATAAACGGTGGGTCTTCTAGATCCCTGAGATGAGTTTCGCATAGCGCGTATACACCTACTTCTTCGTCCTTTAACTGCTGTTCTATTTCTAACCACCTCGCTCTCTTTCTACCGCCTTGCATGTTTATGTACCTGATCCTGGTGTTAAATGTCTTTGTAGTTTTCTTCCTGGACCTCCTAGTGGCCATTTTATTGGCGTCAGCCTCTATTGTTGCACTTTCTACACTGTTTCTACCTACCCCTATGCCCTGAGCCGCAGTGGACCCCCCAAAAAAGCTACTGCCCGGCCTGCCAGGCGCCAGCCCATTTCGGCTCCTAGTCTTCCATTAAAGTGGATGCCATCTCGTGTAAAGCCTCCGCCAAAGCCTGCTCTATGCACTTCTATGTTTATGTCTGCCACTTCAAAGCCTTTCTCGTGGATTAGCTTTTTCATCTACCGATTAACAGCCACAACGTCCTTGATAATTTCTCCTTTCCGTCCTTGCACCTCCGGCACTGTGCATACCACGACCTGGACTTGCTGTGCTATCGCTCTTAAATCGTCAACTTTCTCCGCTAATCTTTCCACTACTTTTGCAGCTCGGCCACGGTTCTTACTAATTGCGCGGCCTGCACCGCTTCCACCTTGACCAACTCGGCGACTTTCGCCTGCAAAGCTACCCGCTTCTGCCGCTCCTCCCTCAGGTCTGCTTTCACCTCTTCGAACTTGGCTGTCCAATTTCCTTCCAGTTTTTGGACTGCTTCCCTGACCCCTTCGCACAGCCTGCACGTAAAGCTAGATTCCTCCGCGTCTGCTAAGCTCTGGAAACTGGTCTCGTCGAGGGAGCACCAGCGCAGGCACTCGTCGCATTGCACTTGCTCCGCGTCCCCCGCGGCCTTCCCTTTCTTTGGTTTCATCGCTAGGCCTACGTCCTTAGGCTCAACGAGCACGTCCGCCAAATCACTTCGAAGAGCTAGCTGAGATAGTTAAATAGGCCTATCAAATAGGTCCCGCCTAGCACCTAGGCCTAACGAGGGAAACCGCCAGACCTAGACAAAGCCGGTATGTTTACCACGCTTACCACGAATTCAAAATTTGCGCTCCTGCTCCATACAAAATAAAACACTTCAAAAACATCAGCTAATAAGAAGAATCTTTATTCTTTGTGCGCCGGCCCTCTCTCGGCGGCCGGCTGGCTACGGTCGACTGCGGTCGGCTCTGTTCCGCGCTGAATGCACCGCGGCTTATCCGCCGCATATTTGTGTTCACCACACTTTAACCCGGAATGCAATGCTTAGCAGTAAAATTACGTCACTTAAGGCACGAAATCGTACCTAATGGGCACTCCTTTGTGTAATAAGCACGAACTGCAAAAGTGTGCATTTAGGACAATTGCAATGCTCATGCTTTCCAGAAAAAAAAAGCATATCGTGCCTACACATGAAGGTTGTTCGCGCGGTTTTCTCGTCGGCGATTACTGAGATAATACACAAACACGAACAGTAAATTTTCAGCTGTTAGTACGATTGTAGAATGTGGCACACAGGAAAAGCACTGAGGCCGGAATGGAAAGCTGGGCGAGTGAAGCATACTGAAGTTGCAGAATGAGACTTGGCACAGATAAACACAAGTCATACACCAGCTGACATGAGAAGGAACATCTATATGTTAGCTTTCTCTACCGATAAGAGGGAAGTGTAGTGAAATCAAGGCGCAACGACGTCCGGACACTCATGGAGCACACACATGGACAGGGCCGTGTTCATGTACAGGGTCGTCCACTCTTAAGGGCTGCTTAGGGTGAACACGGCGCACTGTGGCCGCGTAGAACCACCGGAAAAAAATTCAGAGTACCGCATTCGTTTTCCCCGCGCCGCCGACGCGTTCATTGGCCCAACCGTACCACGTGACTTTGGGGTGCCATATAGACCGTTTTTTCGTAGGCGCCGCCATATTGTGAACGCAGTGGCGCCGCCTATGAGCAGCGCCATACTGGCTTGGGTGAAAGCGGTCTTTTGCATGGCAGGTATGCGCTTGGCTGTAGGTTCTGGCTTTTGTTTTCGCGGTCGTGCGGTCTGTTTAGTATGACGTGCGTCTTCTACGTGGTAAACGGTTCTGTGAGACGTGCTGAAGTGGTTTAAGGCGTCATGGCCGGAATTTCTGCTGGCGTTGAGGTGGACGGAACACGCATCGCGATGTGTGCGCGCATATTTGAGCCTACAATCAGCCTTGGAGATGAATTGTGTATTTCTGAATGTTCCAATCACTAATGTGACCTTATTGCAGTATTATCCTCTATTTATAAGCTGCGGTTTAGGAGCCATGAAAAATACGCGACGATCGTAACAGCGTGGGCACCGTTCTGCTACAATAGGAGCTGTGCTGTTATACTTTGACAAGCGTTCAAACTGTTCGATGCAGGTTACATTGCGTGGCTACTTGGTTGGATGGATGAGGTTTCCGCCCATGAATAAAATACTTTTGGCTAGTAATAGCAGCATACCTTAGAGTCTGAATTAAGCTTGTCCAGCAAAGCGATCGTTGACGAACTGCGCGAGCGTCTTAAGCAGTAGTAGGTGCTGGGTTACAGATATATTTGTTCTATATAGCGCATGGTCCAAGCATGCGGCATCAGCGGTTTTATATTTATAAACGTTGTGCGGCGTTAGCCCGTTTAACTTGCTTTTTAGAGAAAGAAGATGGTAACCGAATTTTTTTTTCGGTTGTGTTCATTCAGTTCTCTACGACGTACTGACACGTATTAAGGAAATTTTGCGCTCAGAAATAGTCATCGCATTCTTTTTATGCGAACCCTCTCATTTACTATGCCTGTATACAGGCCAAAAAGGCAATGCCGAAGCACACAGCTTATGTATGCATCGTGCTGGCTTACCAACCGCAGTGATCGCTGTGTCGAGCAGCGCCATGGGCCTCATGCAGCAAGGCTAGCGTAGACATATGGTAATTTCAAGCACACTAGACTTGAAATGCGTGAAACGATGCCAGTGTATCACAAACATTTGATAGTGCCTGCCGCTCAGATGTTTCGTGGTTGCTTTAGGTTGGGTGCACGAGCATTTTATGTTTTACGAGCGTATGTTTTATGTTTTACTCCCTACGCTAATCGATCAGACAGTGAGCTCATTTACCATTTAATGCTGGTAAAACAGAGACGCCGGTTTTATTTGTTGAATTAAAATCAATATAAGCAAAACAGTAAACAACTCATACACGCACCGCGACTGATAATGCGCGTACACCGTGGCTGATTATGCGCGTCACATTTTTGCGCCCCCAAGACATATTTCCGCCTACAGTAGTTGCCGATGCACCGAAAGGCTTCCCTAACGACCTTATATGAACGAACATGGCGTAAATTTCCCAAAGTAAGATCTAAAACATCTCGAAATCGTTCCGCAGCACGCGACAGCAATACTTTCAAGCAGCGCCGCGCCGGATCGCCCAAGCCATAGAGGAGGAAAGGCTCTCCGCGCGCCCTATCCTCCTCGCCCGATGAAACGGTCTATACCTTCCAAGCGCCGGGCGGGCCGGCTGAGTTAGAGCGCAGGAAGCGCAGGTTCCATAAGTTCTTTCTTGGTGTTCCGATTGTCGCGCTCGCGTTTGACTGCGAGGAAATCATGCCTGACTGCTGCGCCTTCGGATGCAGCAACCTAACCGAGTCTGGAAAGACTTTTTTCTCGATTTCGACCGGGAGAACTTCGAGCCTGCAAAAAACGCCCGCGTGTGCGAGGTATAAGTACACCTTGCTTGTGCTTTTCGGCACTGTTTTAGAAGATATTTAAGCGAAGTGCACGCGGTGTTAGCGATGCCACGAAAATAGGGGTTCATTGCAGTGATCGTTCGGGTCTTGCACGCTTGACGCGGGTACACGTGTGCGCGTTTGTTGCTCAACACACGCGGTTTCCGTGGTAGTGGCACGCGAAGGCACACTTGTCGTGCGAGAATTCCGCGTCCTCACGTGCACCAGGTGCTCGCATTATTTCTCTGCGCACGTGAGCGCGCTCTCGCCTCGAGTTACTCGACCCAAATGGCACTCGTTTTTCGCAGACTGAGGAACGCAGTCAATAAATACATGGTCAGTGCATGTCGTGCGTCCACATAAGGGCCGCTTTCTGTGCAGTTGTGTTGGCAGTGGTAGAAAAATAGAAATTGGTTAGCAATGTTAGCTAGCAACGTTAGCAATCCTTGAAGCTGCGTGTTTACGGCCACATGCGCGTTTACACTTCAATTGAGCTATCTTAATTGTCTCACTGCGTAAACTTCTAAACCTTTATCTTCGACTCTTTAATGGGGTCTTTCAACTTATTATTACAGCTACCTTCCATGTTTTTCTTGTTTCACATGTCTGAAACAGGGCTTCATTCAAGAAAGCCCTGGGAGCCTCCTTGGAGAGCCCAGCGTTAGGGTGACCAGCATCGTACTTCTAACCATACAACAAACATTTGCAGGACCACTTTTGTGCTGAAAACTTTAAGAAGCCTAGAGTGGATGGGCATTCCACTTATCCTTTGCTCATTTATACATATGCATTTTGAGGTTAAAACCAACGGCAAGGTGATATTCACAACACATGCTTCAAATTTTGAGCTTGTAAGCCGAGCGCATGAAATGAACTGAAGTCAGCATACATATTATGTTTTATGTTGAAATGCTACGGTGCATACCCAAATAATATGTTGTGCTTGATGCATAGCAAGAAATACAAAACAGAACACCCATTAGCTTTAGTTTCACTCTGTCACTATGCATGTTACATAAACCGCTCTAAAAGCGCAAGAATTTTAGACATCACCCATGTAACTTAGAAAAAATAGTGCTGCCTCACCAGCGGGCGTTCCTGCCTTTTTTTTTTACACAGGCAGCAAATCTTGGCAGTCTAAGAAAACAGTCATAAATAAGTTGAAAAGAGTAGCCGCTCATGGAACGCACTTGACAGCCGTGTTCATAAATCACAATGTAGCAAACTCTCGCTCATTATCAGTGTATAGAAGTACATATACGTTGCTGTAATCACACAAATGGCTCATGTTGGCCTTCCACAAGATTTAGTGCGCAAAATGGTCATCGAAGTTGGTTTTTACACCTGCTGTGCACAGATTGTCTTACGATTACGGCCAAACAGCGGTGCGCACACGGCAGTCTCAGTGTATCGTGCATATACGGCAGACGAAGTCGCCCGGCAGAGTCGAGAACGCACGGTACCCGATTACAAACTAAATTAAATGTATCCAATGTAGCTTGTGAAATTAAACAATAAATGTATGTACCTGTGACACTGTCAGGTGTTAGTTTCGTCCTGTTTGGAAACATTCAATAAAAGCCGGCGGTGGTACACGATGTGCATGCCCAAAAGCACAAGCTTGCCTCATTGCGGCTCGAAGTGACGAAATGTTTCCTTCGCAGCTCGCTCCACCGAAGGAAAAAAAAAAAAAAATGCGCGCATAAGCTCCCCATAGCAGCGCTAAGCTGCTGCCCACAATCGTAGCACAGTTCCAGCAGTAAACACGATCGGCGTGCAAAACAACCACCGGCTGCATTACTTCGCACAAAATAACATTTTATTTTCGTTCTTAGCAACCATTATCTCCGGGCACAAAGTATCTGTACTTCAGTAAACACTCAACCCGATGTGTCACCGAATATCAAGCTCTTCCAACATGCTGGCCTCCCGACCTTTGCGGTACTCTGCAATTTTTTCCAGTGACTCTATTGCCACCGGAGCCACCGAGTTTCCTAGGCCAGGTAGAACTCTGTTGCCAGAGTTGCTGGCCAATGTTGCCATACTGCCTGCCGAATTTTATGGGGAAAAACATATAGTAGCGAATGCAACGACGCCGTTTGTGAAGCGCACAGAGTCACCAGATCAGCTTGCTGCATAACCCGTGCGCTTTCGCATCGCTTGCCGGTTGCGGGCCCTGTTCTCCGACGGTACGAAGCGCTTTCTTTCGCTGCGCACACTGTGGCTGGTCTGCACAGGATGAGGCTTTCGCTGGATCTGCAAGTGAGACGCGTTGCATAACACTCGGGGCGCTTTCTATCTCTGCGCGCGATCGCTGCAACGGTAGAAAATGGTTGCATTGCCTTGCTTTGCATAGGGAATCTCCTGCGAATCATGCTGCTCGCAATACAGACTTTTCTGAAACTTCAACAAAATTGTTCTCCTTGAGCAGAGGCTTACACTTGCATTGTTGGCAATGCGCACACACATGCACATCTGTAAGCCTCTGCTCAAGGAGACAACAATTTTGATGACGCATACAGACGTATCCACTAGATCAGTCGTGGAGGCAGCCCACATAGAGCGGAAGGGCACATGGTGTGTTAGCCAGCCTTCAATTGCGCTTTCTCAGCCGGAATTAATATACTTAGATAGCTCGATACGGTAACAGATGCCCTGTATCCACGTGTCCTGGTTGTGCTTTCCTCGTTTTGCCATGTGATCGCCTGTGTCACTTATATTCCTTGGTGTGTGTTTCAGTAAACTTAGTTGTGAGTCGGCGCTCGTCCTGTATCCTTTCACCGTTTGTCGTTTTGTTTGCGCAGTTACCATTACGAATGCATACTAACTCGCCCACCTTTCCACTTTAGTCACATATCTGTCTAGTACCTAGCAATGTGGAATTTTTAAAATTTCTTTTTATTTAAAAAATTATTTTTGGCTTTACTGCTATCTTTTCTTTTTTTCTTTACTGTTCTCTGCTTTACCAAGTTTTTTTTTGTTTTTTTTCTCCATCTATATATGCATGGCGTCTTTGAAGCTTTGCATTTTACTTGGTCATTTTTCTGAAAGTGATTCTTTGTGCGAGTACAGTATATGTTGAGACTGTGATGCTTGTTCATTATGTGTCGTTTGTTTTTCTGCAATAAAGTTCCTGGAAAAGCCCTAATGGTGAAACAAGAAATGAAATTCATTTCGTACTTTCTGCCGATCCCAGCGTAGTGCAGGATGTAGAAGTGATAGGTAGGGTAAAGTGCAGTGATCATAGGCTAGTGAGGGCTAGGATTCACCTCAATTTAAGGAGAGAAAGAGTAAAATTGGTCAAGAAGAAACAGGTCAACCTAGATGCAGTAAGGGTAAAAGCAGACAAATTCAGGCTGGTACTTGCCAACAAATATGCAGCCTTAGAACAGAGAGATGATGACAGAGAGGTAATGAACGAAATCGTCACTAGACTGGTTTCAGAGGCAGCAAGTGGGAGGCAAGGCACCAAAGCAACCAGTAGGCAAGCTCTCCCGAGTAACAAGGATCTGATACGAAACGACAAAGAATGAAAGTGTCCAACTCAGGAGATAAGACAGAATATGCGGAACTGTCAAAACTGATCAACAAGGCGAAAATAAGTGATATTCTAAGCTATAATGTGAGAAAGACTGAAGAAGTCGTAAAAAATGGACGCAGCCTGAAATCAGTGAGAAGGAAACTTGGCATTGGACAAACCAAGATGTATGCACTGAAAGATAAGCAGGGTAATATCATCAGCAATCTTGAAGGTATAGTAAAAGCAGTGGAAGAATTCTATACTGACCTGTACAGTACCCAGAGGAGCCACGATGCCTCCATTCAAAGCAGTAATGAACAGGTTGCAGAGACTCCTCCTATATCTAGCGATGAGGTCAGAAGGGCCTTGCAAGACATGAAGCGGGAAAGATCGGCAGGAGAAGATGGAATAACAGTAGATTTAGTCAAAGATGGAGGAGACATAATGCTTGGAAAACTGGCAGCTCTCTATACGAAGTGACTATTGACTGCAAGGGTCCCAGAAAACTGGAAGAATGCAAACATTATACTAATCCACAAGAAGGGAGACGTTAAAGAATTGAAAAACTATAGGTCCATTAGCTTACTCCCGGTATTATATAAAATATTCACCAAAATAATCACGAATAGAATAAGGACAATACTGGACTTTCGGCAACCAAGGAAACAGGCTGGCTTCAGGAAGGGATACCCTACAATGGATTACATCCATGTCATTAATCAGGTTATCGAGAAATCTGCAGAGTACAATAAACCTCTCTATATGGCTTTCATAGATTACAAAAAGGCGTTTGATTCAGTAGAGATACCAGCAGTCATAGAGGCATTAGTACATAATGAAGGAGTACAGACTGCTTACCTAAATACTTTGGAAAATATCTAGAGATTCCACAGCCACCCTAATTCTACACAAGAAAAGTAGGAAGATACCTATAAAGGAAGGGGTCAGACAAGGAGACACGATCTCTCCAATGCTATGCACTGCGTCCTTGGAAGTATTCAAGCTATTAAACTGGGTAGACTTGGGAGCAAGGATCAACGATGAATATCTCAGCAACCTTCGATTTGCCGATGACATTGTTCTATTCAGCAACACTGCAGACGAGTTGCAACAAATGATAAAAAAACCTTAACAGAGATAGGGTAAGAGTGGGGTTGAAGATTAATATGCAGAAGACAAAGATGATGATGAATAGCCGGGCAAGAGAAGAATTCAGGATCGCTAGTCAGCCTCTGGAGTACGTTTACCTAGGTCGATTACTCACAGGGAACCCTGATTGTGAGAAGGAAACTTACAGAAGAATAAAAATGGGTTGGATTGCATATGGCAGACATAGTCAGCTCCTGACTGAAAGCTTGCCATTATCTTTGAAAAGGAAGGTGCACAATCAGTGCGTTTTACCAGTGCTGACATATGGGGCACAGACTTGGAGGCTGACAAAGAAGTTTGAGAAGAAGTTAAGGACTGCGCAAAGAGCGATGGAACGAAGAATGCTAGGCATAACGTTAAGAGACAGAAAGAGAGCGGTTTAGATCAGCAAACGGGTATGGACGATATTCTAACTGACATCAAGAGAAAAAAATGGAGCTGGGCAGGTCATGTAACACACAGGTTAGATAACCGTTGGACCATTAAGGTTACAGAATGGGTACCAAGAGAAGGGAAACGCAGTCGAGGACAGCGGAAGACTAGGTGGAGCGATGAACTAGGGAAATTCGCGGGTGCTTATTGGAATCAGTCGGCACAAAACAGGGCTAATTGGAGATCGTAGGGAGAGGCCTTCATCTTGCAGTGGACATAAAATAGGCAAATGATGATGAATAAAGTTCAGTTTACTCAGCAGCTGTGTGGTGTCCCTTCGTTTTCCTTAGGCCTTGTTTTTTGTTGCGCTATGGCAGCCATGTACATGTATAAACCAACTCACTCAATTCTCTGTCCTTCTAAACCTCTTGTGCATGCAGGTGTGCAGCTTCGTTGTAATGCATGAAACACCTAGTGGTGTGTGGCGATTCTTGTGTCAGGTGCTCTCGTATTTCATAAGACATAGTAAACACTTAGCTAGCATATTGTTGTCTGTCCTGATGTTATTTCAGTCACTGCAGCCCCACACTACTCCAATTTTGAAGCAAATATTGTTGGTTTACCGTCTGCCGAATGCAATATTGTAGGAATAATGCCCCTGCTTTTAAATATTTTCGTACGTGTGGTTCTTCCCCAGTTTTTCTCCAGAAATTCCTCGAAAGGACGTCTTCCGGATGAGGTGGACCAAAGGAAAAAAATGCTAAACAAGGCCCTGGCAATAAACATTGGTGACCTAATGAAGAGGATGTGTCAAAACGCATGCAGTAACTAATAAATGGTAGTAACCACTCCTAGGAAAACACAGGGAAGGCGGAAGATGGAAATTCAAAACAATGAGTAAAACGAGAACAAGGTGATAGCAGGAGCCAACGTTTTGACAAGTGGACTTGTCGTCTTCAAGGCGACATATGCTTTCCTCGCCACAGTATACATAGGTGGAGTTCTTCTAAAGGGGAGAGGGCGTAAGGTGGGTGGTTGCAGCAACGAGCGAAGGAGTGTTAGCGGCGAGGGTGTCGAATTGAGAATAAAGGAGTGCTGTGCACAAGGCCAGAGACACGGCTATCTGTCAATCACGTGTCAACGCTCGTGTGTCAGCTGGCGTGCACAGCAGCCCTCTATTGCCTGTTTCACTGGTGGTCGTGGGCTATCACGTCTCTGAAAGAGATAATAGAAGGAGTGGTAGAAACAGGTGCTCGAAAAGAAAAAGAAAGGAAAAATACTGAAATGGTATAAATAAGTAAATAAAGGGGACAAAAAACTGAAAGAATACCAAGGGTAAAAAAGAAAAAAAGAAGTAAAAAAAGAAAGGTTAAGAAACGACACTAACTGTTGTTGCCTATAGCTTGAAATTTTAGCATAGTGAATAGATTCTAAAACTCCCTTTGAAACGTGCATGCCTATTGGTTTCAATGTCTTGAACTTATGGATAAGGTACGATTCTCTGTATTTCCTTTCTCGTTCAGAACGGAAATTTGACGGTAAGGTGTAGAGTATAAGTTCATCAAAGTTATGACCTGGTTGGTTGAAATGCTTGGCGACTGCTTTGGGAAGCTTTTTAGCTGTGTCCGTGCGATGTCCGTTTAATCTGACGTTCATTGATTGTCCCGTTTCACCGATATATTCTTTCTTACAGAAGGAAGATTCAAGCATGTAAACCACATCCGATCTTGTACAAGGGAAGCTATATTTGACTTGGTGTGTATAACTATTTGCAGTGCTTTGAATTTTAATGTCACTTTGAAGGTGCCTGCAGGTTCTGCACCTGGGGCGACAACATGCTTTTATTACGGGGGAACGCTGTTGGCCGACTTTTACGTGCATAAACATGTCTTTCAATTTCCTGTTGCGGTTACCTTGGTACATCCGGGAACGCTTTTCTCAGACGCTCGTTACTTGATAATATGTATTGGGTGGTATTTTCGTAGGATGTTGTTTATGTTTGGGAGTGCATTAAGATATTTTGTTATAAAGGCCAGTGGTCTATCAGATTCTGGTGTAGGCTGTTTCTTAGCCAATTCCGACTGTCTCTCTAATCTTGACACATCATAAGCTCTATTGAGAGCAACTTGGGGATATTTCCTTCTTGCTAGCGTTGCTTTAAGGCCATTTAGGTGGTGGATATAAGCGTGGTCTTAGCTGCAGATTCTTCTTATTCGTTTTGCTTGTCTGACAAAAATTCCTTCCTTGCAGTGTCAAGGGTGATGACTGTTGTAGTCTAAATATTGCTCGCTATCCGTAGGCTTCCGGTAAAGTGTCGTTCTCAGTTTTCTGTTTTCTATGTAGGCTGTTGTGTCCAGGAAGTTGATCTGATTAGGAGAGTGGTGAGCAGTAAATTTAATACTTGGGTGAAAGCGATTGAAATGGCTAATTTAGTCGGTTAATGCACTTGTGCTGTGTTCCCATATTATAAATATGTTGTTAATGTTATGAAAATAGGTGTGGGGTTTTCAAGGGTAAGATTTCAACAGGTCTGCTTCAAGCTGTCCCATGAAAACGTTTGCATATGTGGGAGCGAATGGTGTTCCCATGCTTGTGCCGAAAGCTTGCATATCTTGAATAGAATTGAATTCGAAATAGTTGAGCGTGAGAACTAGCCAAAGGAGCGATAAGTAAACTTCAGGAGCGTGTGCTTGGGGATTGATTGCGAGGGATTTAGAAACGGCTTCAATTCCTTCACTCATGGGAATGTTGGTGTAAAGGGCAGAAATATCCAAAGTAACTAGAATAACACTGTCGGAAAGGATTTGGTTGGTGTTGATGCCGTCGATAATTCGAATGAAGTGCCGCATGTCTTGAAAGATGGGTGGTGGGGATGTTTGACAGGTGGTGATTTAAGAATTTAGATAGTGACTCAGTAGGCGTGTTGTTATTAGACACAACAGGCTGACCTGGGATTTCTGCTGTAAATATTTCTTCGACCGGAACTTTATGTATTTTAGGAAGAAGATAAAAAGCAGCCTGCTTTTTTGTTCTTGGGCAACACAAAGCGATATTCAGATTGCGTGATTAGTTCCCTGGACAGGAGCTCCGCTATTGTTTTTCACAGTATTGCTGTAATCTGAAGTTGGGTTAGAGTCGACTTTTCTATAATGGGTGTGGTTGCTCAGTTGTTTGGAGGCCTCATTCTTGTACTTTTCTATAGGCCAGATTACGATACTGCCGCCTTTGTCTGCTGGTTTTATTACAATATCATTCCTTTTCGCAAGTTCTTTAAGGATTTGGTGTTGAGCGGGGGACAAATTTTTGCACTTCCAGCACTGCCGCGCTGACTCTAAAATTTCCTTCGATGTCAGCTTTATGTATATATCCAGGTCTAGGCATTGTTCGGTTTCCGGTGTTCATGTGCTAGGTGGTCTTAGAGAGTCACTATCTTGCTTTCCTATGTCTGGCCTATCGAAAAAGAACTCCTTGATACGCATGCGTCTTGAAAACTATATTACATCTTTGTGGAGTTTGTATTTGTTTACTGCATTGTTTGTCGGACAAAATGTTGGACCACGCTTCAGGAGATCAACTTCTTCGGGGCTTAGACTCTGGGATATGTCTACTACATTGCTGCAGTGCTCTGGATGCTCGCCTGTAGGACTATCGGTAGAGGTATGTGCTGCTATGTATTTACTCATTTATACCATTTCAGTATTTTCCCTTTTTCTCTTCTTTTTTTTTACGAGCACCTGTTTCTGCCGCTCCTTCTATTATCTCTTTCAGAGACATGATAGCCCACGAGCACCAGCGAAAAAAGTTATGAGGGCAGCTGTGCATGCCGTTGACACGCCGGCTGACACACGGGCGTTGACACGTGATTGACAGACGACTGTGTCCCTGGCCTTGTTCACAGCACTCCTTTATTCTCAATTCGACACCCTACACCGCTAACACACCTTCGCTCGTTGCCGCACCCTCCACCTTACGCCCTCTCCCCTTTAGAACCCCACGTATATATACTGTGGCAAGCAAAGCATGTCGCTTTGAAGAAGACAAGTCCACTTGTCGAAACGTTGGCTGCTGCTTTCACCTTGCTCTCGTTTTACTCAGTAACTACTCCTACCAATTCTACTGTTTTTTTTTCATAGTATAGTATGCTCTGGTGCATTCTCCAGATTAATGTTAAAGAAAATTAAACTCTCGGGTTTTACGTGCGAAAACCGCGATATTATTATGCGGCACACCGTAGTGTGAGACTCCGGATTTAATTCTGACCACCTGGGGTTCATCATCGAGCATCTAAATGTAAGTGCACAAAATCGAAACGTGACTGCCATGGCCGGCATCGAACTAAAGACCTTGAGCTCAGCAGTACATTGCCACAGCCACTGGGCAACCACGGTAAATTCAGACTAATGTACTTTGCTTCATGTGGCCTTGCTCAGGAATTCAGGTTTAGGTATCCTAAGGGGCCACAGACCTTCACACTTCGAAAAAGAACTTGTCATGCACCCAAGAAGAGCATGAAGTTACGAAGCTCCTTTCTAGCTTCATGTATGCTTTCAGGTGGATGACTATCTTTCCCTTTTATAAAGCAAACGGGTATAGACAGTATTTTAATTGACACCAAGAGAAAGAAATGAAGCTGGGCAGGTCATGTAATGTGCCGGTTAGATTACCATTGGACCATTAGGGTCACAGAATGGATACCAAGAGAAGGGCAACACAATTGAGGACGACAGAAGACTAGGTGGAGTGATGAAATTAGGAAATTTGCGGGCGCTAGTTGGAATCGACAGGGGTAATTGGAGATCACAGGAAGAGGCCTTCGTCCTGCAGTGGACATAAAACAGGCTGATGATAATGCTGATGATGAAAGCTTCTTCCACCTTGTGGATTTCCATAGTACTAATTTCTCAGACCTTCATATTAATGTATAGATCTTCTAGTGTACCAACGTAAGGGCCAATGTTGCAAATAATTGGCTTTCAGGCCAATTCACTGAAAGATGGATGTACCAATAGGCTGATAAACTAATACACCAATATACTAAGATCAGTACGCTAATAGACTAATACATCAACAGAATACAGCTTGTGTTATCTAATAGCCTATAAGTTTTTTTATTAAAATTCATGGTAAATCAATTTGCAAATGCATGTTTTTGGGATATTTCCTATTTACCATTACCTGCAATCGTTCCCCCCAATCTATTATCATGACTACTTCCCAAAGATGCTAAACGAAATCGAGATCGCATTTCCTTGCCTCACAGTATTAACAATTATTTTCATGCTTGAGGAAATATGGGAATCGCGGAATTCTCTTACATATCATGTGATCATGAGTCACACCCTATATTCCTTCCTATCAGAAAGGGCTCTATAGCAGCAGTCACCATTGGTCAACACTCTTATCTTATTACTGAGAACAGCATAAACGTTGAAACATGTTTAGGAGCATAACTTATTGCTCTGCCCCTCCCCCCCTACATGTTTTATTGCTTTAGCTACACTTATTGTTTGTCTTTTGTGTCCTTTTACCCCTTTTGCTGGCTGTTTTTTTTCCCCCAATGGCTCCTCAGCCCCTGACATGCTTTTATTGCATGTTTACTTAGTGGACATGTTATGTTACACAGAAGCTGGCACTTTGCCATCACTTTCTCCCAATACAGAATTCATAAACAGTTCATAATTTTTTTTTTATCTCAAGTGTGGAGGGACCCGTCGCACTGGCTTGCCATGCCTGACTTGCCAAGACAGAGCCTCACAGCACGAAGACGTGCTCCACATGCTATCAGAAATTTCACTTCAGAGTTTTGTGTGTTTAGATGACCTCTCCATAGATAGCACAACAGGCACGCAATGTTCTTCTTTTGCACAAATGGCTTCAGGAGAGGCAGGGAGTACACTAAAAACACAAAATGAGTATAGTACTAGAGAGAAACCAGGGTGGTGCAAGGGTGGGTCCCCCGAGTTACCTCGGCAGTGAAAGGTTTCAATACAGTGTTGTTGTTGGTGTGCAACAGATGTTTTTTAAAGTGTAGCTGGTTTTTAATGCAATACTTTCCAGGCACCGGCATCACAGTGAACAGTTTTAACAGTGCTATTGCTTATAATAGCTGCTACCACTCTGGCTACCTGCCAGTCGCCGCATGTGCTAGCTAAATTGTACTGCACACACATCAAGCCTGGGATGGATGGAGCTGATGAGCTTGCAGGCACATGGGCTAGGAAGTGGCCGTGACAGTAACAACAGAACTGTGCTATATTCACAGCAGCAACTGGCGAACAGCTCTGGTGAACATCCCAGTCACGTCATGGGTCAAAGCACTAGGAGCAGCAAGGACATTGTCTTCACACTCCCTACAATTTCTTGGGGCACAACTGTGGGTGCTGGAACAGTGGCATTCCTGGTGCTGGGCCACACTGAGCCAAGCACCACGGCTTACAGGGCTGTCTTCGGGCTCCTCAACGACACCTGCCCACTCTGTTTTGATGGTCAACCTGCAAGTTAAAAAGAAGCATGAAAGCCATCACAGTTGTTGTACACAGCACAGTGATTTCAGAAACTACATGGCAGGTAAATATGTACCCTCCCGTTTTCACTCTTGCTGACAGAGGTGCATGTATGTATCAACCAGTAAAATGGGAAACCAAGAGGCATTATGGCTGTTCTAGCTTGACACTGAATTAAATAATCTAGTAAAAAAAACACCATCTAGTAAGTGTCCCATGAAAATGACATTTTGAATGAGAAAACAGCTCTTCACTTGTATGAACACGATGCATCCAGCCAGAGACCATCCGTGGCCATCCATGTGCAGAGAAGTGCACGTACATACTACCATGTCCTAGCACACCAGTGCCCATCGGCTCAGAAGCTGGGCACCTCATCATACCTCGAGATAAGTGCAAAGTTTACAAGCGATAAATCGCAGCATGTAATATAAAAACTTCCTCTGCTCATAAGGCAGTGCGTTACAGCATTGCTGCTGGCACAGGAGGTTTATGGTGGTTGCCAATAGGCTCACAGATTGTTTAGGGTACACCTTTATTGTACCACAGGCAGAAATTGTTGCGCCTTGAAATTAAGCACGCCTTTCCTTTTCTCACTGTTTGCCAACAAAAGCAACAGCCCCATGGCATTCCGTCAATGATATGAGACTTGCCAGTAGAGCTAGTAACTAACTAACCAGAGAGGAGTGTTGCAGCACAGAAAAAAGGTTGTGATACCAAATTAACAAGTACAATTTCCAACAAATTTATGGCATAACAGGGTAACAGCGTCTGATGGTTATAATTCAGAGTGCAAAGAGTGCCACTAAGTGACATGCACACTGTTTAAGCTGCAGCATTTAAGCTCTTCTTGTACGAGTGTTATTTTTAACCTGAGGAAGAAGATGTCAATTAAACTTATAAGTACATTTAATTAATGAATTTAATAAATTACCTTGCAACAGCTTAGAACATCCAAAATTAGTTTCACCTGATTTGCTGGCTTAGGGTGAAATTCGTGTGCATGTTATGAAAAACTGAAATTGGCATCTACAGGTGTTCTCACTCAATTTAAAAGGGCCTTGACACCAAATTTTCAAGCTTGAATATTGCATTGCATGTTAAGCCATATGCGTCCCACAGAAAGCTGGCACAATTTAAGCACATTCAATGCCGTAGAAAATTTATATTTCAATTTTTGTTTACGTTGCAGTTGAACTGTACAGCAGTCTAGCAACACTGAGCAGTGACGAAATGAACTGACACCCTCGGAAACGGCTTCCTCGGGTAACAGAAGCGAATCTCGAAGGCCATGTTTTGGTAAGCTGCACACACCGCAAGTGATTGCAGGAGCCATAAATATGTTGTCGCCACCATGAGTCATTTTGTATTTGCAGGTGCATCTCGGTGGTTTGCTGCTACTTTTAATCGAGTGAGTGAAGGTATTGTGGGCACAACTCAACGGTGATGCTCCTGCTGCGCTGTTGGGTGCCAGAGCAAAAGGTCCGATGTGGTCTGCTCACACTGTTTGAAAGCAGACAACACAACATTCCCTCATTTTCTGACATCACATAGTCCATGCCAAAGTGGTGGTCGGTAGTCAGTAGAAGGTGTTCAGAGGCAGGGACTTCAAATAGAATATTCAAGATAAGGTATGTGCTCATAGCTAAGTTTTTTTTTTTTGGACATATATAACATATTGGGCCACTTACTTTCAGTTACAATGTTAAACTGAGAATATAGTCGCACGACTGTGTTATGGTCCTTTAATCCAAGTACCCATCAATTTATACCATCTGCCAAGCAATTCAATCCAAGCACCACGCAAATTAATCCAACTGCCAGTCATTTTAATCCAAGTGCCACATATTTTATTTTAAGCACCAGGCAATTTAATCCCAATGCCAATCAACTTAAACAAAAAAGCAGTAAATTTATTCGAAACACAAGGTCCAAATTTCAAGACAATCACAACTTCAGAAAAGGTTAGAAGTTGATAGCCTTCATTTTTTTTCAAAATAAAAGGGAAATATAGGGTACAAGTAGATTTCCTCCCACGTAACTAATGACAACTTTTGCAGGCTGTATTTATTTTTGTTAGGGTGAAAAAGCGGATAGCAATTTGGGCAAATAAGTGGGAAGAAATGTCAGCATGAGATCATTAAAAGGGCCCTGAAGCACTTCTCCAAGTAATCACAGAATGGAGTCACTCAACATTAGAGCAACACTGGGGACAAGTTACAACAAATGATTGAGGACCTTAACACAGAGAGTGCAAGAGTGCGGTTAAAGACTAATATGCAGAAAACAAAGATAATGATCAATAGCATGGCAAGAAAACAAGAGTTTAGGATCGCCAGTCAGCCTCTAGCATACGCAAAGGAATATGTTTACCTAGGTAAATTACTCACAGGGGAACCCGATTATGAGAAGGAAATTTACAGAATAAAAATTGGTAGGATAGCATACGGCCCACATTCTCAGACCCCAATGGACAGAAAATTAAATTATGGGGTTTTACATGCCAAAACCACGATCTGATGATGAAGCACACGCCATAGTGGGGGACTCTGGAAGTTTTGACCACCTGGGGTTCCTGAATGTCTGAACTTCTTTTATCTGTAACACCTATGAGACATATAACCAGGGGGGGGACACTCCCTGGTTCCGGTGGCACAGGAAATTGGCGCCATCTCTGTAATGGGCGACGCAAAAATCCGTTTCCCTTGCACGGCCTCGTAGATCGTCGCGCGCACGCGCGCCGATCCAGGTGGCCAAGCCCTTCCCCACGCTCAACTCCTCTCTCTACGCCCTCTATCGTAATACCCTCTCAACTCCCTCACCTTCGACTGTCTACGCGCCCGCGCCGCCGTGCCATACCCGCCGGCCCGGCTGCTGCTTAGTCCGCTACGTAACGCTTTATTTTTGTTATCTACTGTCATCGAGATGCGTGCGCTGCTGTGCGTTGACCGACGTGGCTAGTTTCGTCAGTTCTGTGGTCCTCGGTAGCTGTGTGCTTGTGCTCCGCGATGTTTCACCCGTTTCACGACTCGTACCGCTCGTGCATCGTGCAGTGGTGCACAAATACCTCAAAAACAAGCCCTGCAAGGTTGTTCCGGGTGCCTAAAGACAACAGGTGAGCGCTCAGACCCAAGGACATCAGAAGGCGCATGTACACAAATACAGCCCTGTCCATTTGTGTACTCCGTGAGGCTCCGGACGTCGTTGCGCCTTGATTGTGCTACACTTGCCTCTTCCCGGTAGAGAAAGCTGACAAATAGATGTTCCTCCTCATTGTCACCTGGTCTGTGACTTGTGTTTTTCTGTGCCAAGTCTCATTCTGCAACTTCAGTAACTTGCCCAGCTTTCCATACCGCCCTCAGTGCTTTTTCTGTGTATCACGTTCTACAAACCGACTAACAACTGAAAAATTACTGTTAGTGTTTGTGTAATATCTCAGTAAGCCCCCATGGGAAAACCGCGCGAACAACCTTCATGTGTAGGCATGATACGCTTTTTTTTCCTCTGGAAAGCATGAGCATTGCAAGTGTCCTACATGCAGATTTTTGCAGTGCGTGTTTATTATACAAGGGAGAGCCCAGTAGGTACGACTTAGTGCCTTAAGTGACGTAATTTTATTGCTAAGCATTGCATTCGGGTAGAAAGAAAAGTCGTGTTGGCCCGTTTTACCTGGTCTTTGATTGAGGAATAAGCCTTTCTGCGAATGTTTTCTATGTGCTGCTGCAAAAGCCGACTATCTTCTGTTCCCTTGCCACCGTTACTCAAGTTGTGGCCAAGTGCAAAATAATGTGATAATGTGTGTTTCAGTTTTTAGTACAATGTTATTTTTTCTGCCATGTTTTTTTCAATTTGTTCAGCAGTAATGAACATGTCAAGCATTTCATATACTTTCGTGCAGATTTATAAGTAAGCTTTCTTTTGGTATGGCTCTCAATCAAACAATGTTAGCATTTTATTCTATCTTTCAGGTATTTTGCGTGTCATTGTTTTTGCCATTACTAGTGAGTTTTCCCTTTTTATAGTTGTCATGACTATGTCATACACGTCGTCCAATTTTGTGCAATATCTTAGTGCACATATCAGGAGCTCGTCTACATTTAGGTCTTGAGGACGTTATATAAAAATCTTGTTTTATATGTGTGTACATGAAATGGCCTTCGCGTTTTCTAGCACTTTCTTTTGTTATTTCACCATCTGTGAACTCTTGTCTTTAGTATACTCTTGTATATGTCATGCACCTCTCACTTTTGCTCATTTTTTGAGCGTGTATCACACCACGTTGTAAGAAAAATCTCTTTTCGGAAACGAAGTCAATAAAGCGAGACTAAACATCTGTTGTGTTGAAAGTGGAATTTTTTTTATGTCCCGGCACATGCTGGTATAAGTATGGGCAAGACTGCGTGCGTGCCAACGCATAGCCCACGGCGCACCACGCGCCAGCTCGCAAGCAATGCCAATGCGCGGCGTAGCGCGCGCATTGCTTGCGAGCTGGCGCGCGGTAACAAGCGCGATATAAAAAAGAAAAAACGCGCCGCTTACGGGTAAAAACAAAAAAAAAGTGAGCGGCGCGCGTGGCATGGGGGAAAGGGAGTGGAGCGGGTCGGCATAATAAAAACAAAAAGGAAAGAAAAGTGTTTGGGAGAGGAGGTGCCGCGCGGCTGCTGTTGCTGTTGCCATGACAACGTAAACAATCATGTGCGCCGCCATTTTGCTTAATGCGTCGCCCATTGGTTAGGGGCGTAACTGAAGGGGACCTTGGCGCTAGCGTCGAAAGAGAGTCTGCTCGAAAACGGCCAATGGGATGTATACGGAGTGTCCCCCCCCCCCCCCTGATATAACCTTATTTCATGTCCCTGCACATAAGGGTGTCATTGGTAACGAGTCGTAGATACTATTGGAAGCTCTGAAACATTTCACAGTATTTGCTCTGCAATTTTAGCATCATTAAACTTCAGTTAGATCAAAAATGTGTGCCACATCCCATGCTGAATGGTGTATAACCTGGACAAGGAAGAATTCAGACACCAAACCTTTTTAAATGGGTTCCAAATACCCATAGCATTCCTTCCTTTCCCTGCCCAAAAACCAATAGCCTATCTACCTATTTCTCATGCCCGCTTACCAATTTATTATTACCCCTCATAGCCACTGTGCATGCAGTATTGCATGCACAGGTATTCTTCACTATAGTGATTTCCCATTAACCAATCAGGGGCCGTATTCTCGTATTCTGTAACGGTTCGCTTTGGAACCAGTTCACTCTCACGAACGCCATTGATCGGCACTTCATTGTCATCATCCCTGGTGGGCATGACAACAAATTTTGTTGTCATCACACAGGTTGTCAATGATCTGGAAAGGGACCCGGCGTCTGCTACGAGAGGAACCGTGGAGAAGTGGCTCACTTGAGGGTCGTGCGCGGTGGCGAGCATGATCTTGATGGTTGCTAAGGCAACCATGGCCGTCCGCAAGTCTCGCGCTGGCCGGCACGATGAGAGGGATGCCGATAGTGGCTTATTTGGTTGTGTTGCTGGCGAGCATTGGCCTAAGACAGCGACATGACGTACATGAGCGAAGGCGAGTTGCGAAGGCAGTTTAGGCACCCCAAAAACAGAATGCGATAGATTTGCGAAGAGCTAGAATATCGCGGACCACAAGATTTAGTAGCGTTGACACTGCGACACAAGTGTTCTGCGCGCTACGTTTCTCCTTCTTTTTTTTTTCTTTTACTGAGGATTGTTTTCAGCACTGCGTCTGGAATGTAGAAGCTATTGGGTTATCGCAAGCATCGGTCAGTCGCATCATTACCGCCGTCGCTAGGGTCATTAAGGTTGAGGGAAATGAAAAAAGGGTGTGAGATCTCTCTCCACGCTGCAGGAGAAAGCCGCAGTCAAGAACGTTTCCTTGACCGCGGCAAGATTCTCGAAGTTGTGGGATGCCTGGACGGAACTCTCATCGCAATCGTCCACCCTAAGAAGCTCAGCCACGGCTAAACGAAATCCTATTAGAGCCACGGCCTACACACCAAGAACTTCTTTGATTGCTTAACGTATGGCGCACGACCTAGCGACAAGAAATAAATAAAGCAATGCAGATAAAATTAAAGCACTAGCTGTCTATGTCGGAAGCTAAGTTATTAGTGGAAATTAAATGTGCAAGTTTTTTATACAAACCAATATTTTTTTACCGAACTAGCAACATCCTTCAGTTATTATATCGTCCTCAAAGTACAAACAAAAATGATGACGTGACCTTGTGACGGAACACTGCAGGGTCATTGGTCTCCCTCGCGCCATGACATTCCACTCTTTCTCCGAGTGACATCACCTTGACGTAACAGCCAGACCAAACCGTTTCTGAGGTTCTGCGGAGCCGACCGCTTCTGTGGCTGTTGTTTTCGGAGTCTACATAGTAGTTGCTGCCATAGGTATTCAGTCGTCTGGTCCTGCATCCGAAAGTACTCGTGATGCAGACAATTAGCTGTGAGATTCCCTGCACCGCTCTGAAGTTGTACTGAAAGGTGCTGCCTGTAAAGTCGCGCCTGGTGGTTCCACTCGGACTGTAGGATCCTGCAAACTCTGGTGGAGTGTCGTGCTGAAGGAAGAAAGCCTCCGAACAGGGAAACCAAGTCTGGAGGAGCGATCTTCATGCGTAGACAAAAGGAGAACCTCATCCATGTTCAAGAGTCTGTTGCTTTACTTGAAAAGATTCTAGAGGTCCTATCTCTCGGGCCGAAGTTTGCTGTCCAAACCAAAGGGCTCCCCAGAGAACTTCAGTCCTACATTCCAGATGTCTCAAGGCTTGTCCCAGATCACGAGGTAGGCCACATCATATTGGAAGGTATCGATGTACTACAAAGGTGCACACAACCGAAGGCGACGATATCGGTGAATCGGTGGCCTCTTCACTCGTAGACAATTCACTGTGTGTGATTCCAGCCGATAAAGCAGGGTTTTGCTGTATTACCTGCTGAGGACTTTACCTTCAACGCTCCAGAAGACATCAGTGCCACGTTTAACTGTCATAGGGAGCTGTTGCTGGCTAAGGTAAAGGCGGTGGCAAAGCGCATGTGCAACAGACTTAATCTACAAAAATTAAACAAGGCCTTTGAAAGCAGTAAGCGAAATCATCTACAAGTTTTCTTTAGTGCCAAAACGCAAAAGACCGGTGTCCCATTACGGTTGTGTCAGAAATTGATACTTGGCAAAAGCGTTGGGGTATTTTTACAACATATGTTGGGCCTTCTGCCTGTCAGCGACCCTTTCCTTGTTAAGAGCTCAGACACTGCGGTTGATTTTTTGAAATTACATTCCGACCGTGGCCATCAGGCATTTTCTATCGATGTTAAGGAGCTTAGAACTAGCGTATTAAGAACTACCGTATTTACTCAAACCTAACATGAACTTTTCTTCCAATAAAACAGGTCTCAAGATTGCGTGCGCGTTAGAATCGAGTGTGACCCTAATTCTGTGTTACCATATAGCCATTAGCATTTCAAAAATTGCCACCTCATACGCACTTCGAGTCTGCCTGAAGTATGTGTGCTTTGGTAATCCTTCCTTACTTTTGCTATCCAAAACGGGGTGCAAAGTAAGGATGCAAAACTGCTATCCTTACTCTTCATATAGCTGTCTACTAATTTGCTATCATAATTGATGCTTCGCCTTTCAAGCAAAACTGCGGCTTTTTTATTCATCGTAACTTTAGTGCATTGGGAGTAAATCTTTGTTTTTTCCAAATGACAGAAAGTTGTATTTCTGTATGAAAGAATGAGGTGCGCGGTACTGTAAAGGACTTTTTTTTTGAGGTCATGGCAAATGGGTACATGTTACAATCGAGGGCGCTTTTTTTTTCCCTCTTTTCTTTGGTCATGGAAAACGGGTGCACGTTACAATCGAGGGTGCGTTACAATCGAGTAAATACAGTAAGTTTCTTGGAGGCGGCATCACATGGCTCATAATTATGTTACATGCATGCGCAGTTCGTTTTCTTCATGTAAGTGCATGTGCAGTCTATACTTTTTCACATATATAAACCAATTCAGTGGCACAATAAATTTAGTTGAAAGTTTGCGCTTGGTGTGTGTTCTTCTCTTACGTCCGTGTCTTTTTTATTACACAATAATGCTTGAGTACAGCAATTACACATTACTGAGAATACTATTGCAATGACAAAATCAGCCCTTGGTGTTAGTGAGTCAGTTGCTTTCCATGACACTGCATGACGACATTGCGGAAGTGAGTAAGCAATTTTTTGCTGTGTGTGATAGTAGGTAGTAAGTTCCCTGCTGCATGCAGTTTACTATTATTTGGCTCACATGTTCATAGTTGCCTCTACGACTGATCCGCAACATTTTTTTACTGTAGTCAAAAAGTGTTTCTCGGCCCCTTTAAGAAAATTGATGACATCTGGAATTCTTGGCTACTCACAGCGATGGGATTAAAAAACGACAAGGCATGTTCAAATCTCAAGTCACAACAGCATTTACATGGAGGGAAAATACAAAACACTGGGTGTGAGGCATAACTGATGTTTCCAGTATGTACTATCGTGCTTAACATAAGCAAGTCGAGCCTCACCGGCACACGCGAGCAGATAATTGTGAAAATAATTGTGCACTAATTAGCAAGTGATATACTTGAAGCAACAGTAATTAGGAGTAAGAAATATGGCACCAGCAGCCATAAATACACCACGCAGGCATAGCAATCAAAATCTCAATAAATGAGCTTTCAGCTGGTTGTACCGGGTGCTTTATTGCAATGTTAACAGAACTTTTAAAAATCGACATGGCATATAGCACAAATCTACTCATTGAGGTGCATTACTCAAAGAGGCAGACATTACACAGATTGAAAATCAATACGCATAATTGACTAAATTTCCCTAATAAACTTTTTAACAAATTACTCTGGTGCACTTATCGCAATGCACATATAGAAGCCAGTGAATTCACAAGGCACATCCACTTGAAATGAATTCTGAAACAAGCACCAGTTGTGAGCGCAGTCCAACTCATGGCAAAAATGTTGTTCCACTAACTTTGTTTACCAAGATGCCTTCTTACGCATTGAAGCTAAGACATTACTGGAACACCAATCAATGCATTTCATCGCAAACTTTGGGAATGCTTATCTCAAAACTGGTGTCATCTTCAGAATTCATTCTAAGTGGAGGTGACTTTAGATGTCTAGGGCTACAATTCATAAGTTTTAACTTATGCCACAAAGTAATTCTTTAAAAAGTTATTTAGCAAAAATTTGTTAATTAGTCAAATATTCACTTCAATTTCTTGTGCAAATAATGTCTGCCTCTGAGAGTAATCTAGCTCAAGAAATAGAATTTTGCTAAATGCCATGGCTGATTTTGAAAAATTCTGTCAATGATAAACTAAAACACACTGTATTGCTACATTGAAGGGCAATGTCCCCAGTGATTATCAGTAATTATGCTTGCTTAAAGCTTCATAGATATTCACATTCAACGTCATCACGGATTTGAAGCGAAACGTCAGAGTGATTCAATGATGACCACTAAGTACTGGTAGGCTTCAAGCACAAGTGAATACTATTCACATTTTCTACTATGCCATTGGTAGCCTCCAATCAAACACATTGCCACTGGTGCAAATGAAACTGTCATTAAATGAGTAATTAAGGGAATAATATTTATTTATTTATTACATACTGCAGACCCTTGGGTCCAAGCAGGTGGGTAGTTTTAAAAAACAGTCATAATACAGAAAACGACAATGCAAGCTGTTTGAAGAAATAACATAGATAATAAAACACAAAATATCAACAATGGAATCTGTTTCTAGATTAGCGCATTAATAGTGCTACAATAACAGATGTTAAACGGTGCAACAGTGACACTTCGGTGTGGTAGGAGAGACTAAGATGTCTGGATTAATTTGTTCCAATCTAAGACCGTGCGTGGAAAATAGGAATACATGTAAGTGTCAGTTCTAGCAAAATAAGGTGTTAAAGAGTTAGGCTGATGGTGCCTTGTGGGTCTGGTTAGTAAGGGTGACAGGTACGGTGATAGATCTATGGCAAGTTTGTGGTTAAGAAGCAGTGAAAGGAAGTCGATTCGGAACTGTTTTCGACGCGTTTTAAGAAGGGGAATGTCATTGACCATTTTGGATGGAGAGTCAGTTCATGAAAATTTGTTATAAATAAACTGGACTGCTTTCCTCTGTATTCTTTCAAGACACTTAATGTTTATTTGGGTATACAGGTCCCATACTGCACTGGCATATTCTAATTTGAGTCTGATTTAGGAATAGTAGTAGCATAGTAGTTTAACATTGCTTGGGGTGGTTTGAAGTTTATGTTCCAGGAAGCAGAGCTTTCGAAAGGTAGATGAAAAATATTGCCAACATGCATATTCCAGGATAAATTAGTTGTTAATGTCACACCTAAGTATTTGTAATTGTAGACTTTTTTCAACGACGATGGGCCAAGTCTGTAAGTAAGTTACAGAGGTGTTTTTTACGTGTTATAGGGAGGAAAACAGTTTCGTCCGTGTTAACAACCATCCCCCAATCTTTGCACCACTTCAATATGTTATTCAGGTTGTTATTTAGCTCAATTTGACCATCGGAACAAAAAATTTCTTTGAACAAAACGCAGTCATCTGCAAACAGCCGGATTTGCACACCAGGAGTTATTACATTTACAATATCGTTAATATAAGCCAAGAAGAGCAGGGGGCCCAGTACACTAGCCTGTGGTACCCCTGACGTGACTGGGAGATGGCCAGAAAGCTGTCCTCCAATGTCAGTGGGTTGCTTCCTGTTAGTCAGGTATTCAGAAATCCAGTTGACAAAGCTTTCAGTGATGCCAAGGATTCTAAGCTTTAAAATTAGTTTATCATGCAGGACATTATCAAAAGCAGATTGAAAATAGCCTAATTATAGGCCCGAGTCACTAGTGATCACCAATTACTACGCTCAATTCAGGGTTGTTGTGGTTTGAAGTGCCATAATGTCATAAATATAAAGTGAAATGTCGTAAAATGGGTGACTCAACTATGCCAACTATGAACTGGTATGCTTCAGTCACTAGTAGTGAACAAGAAAAACTTTTTTTCCATAGTAAAAACATCAGCTAACCTTCCGTTAGTTCAGACAAAGAGATGCAATATTTGCTTGGGAACTGAATAATTCTGTATACACACATGCTATTTTTAATTTAGTACTACATGACTCTGTTAGATTAAGAGTGTTGCAAATTTTGTTGTCTTCCGGGCGTAATTTTCACGGATGTGTGTGTGTGGTGTAAAGATATATACAGTCAACAACCGATTTTTCGGACCCTCTAAGGAACGTAAAAACGTCCGAAAATTCAGGCAGTCCGAAAAAATGAATGCATGCAAAAAAACACACCTGTTTTCTTTTTTTCTCGGATCTAGAGGTAAAGGGCGAAGCAACAGGCTTCCAAAACCCTGCCACAGCATCAGTGAAGTGGCTATAAAAAGAGGCGTTCAAAAACTCTGTATGCAGCCGACTGCCGGTTTATTATGTACATGTGCATCGTGGGGCAGCCGGTGTTATTGCTGCAGTGGCTTGGAGAACTTGTTGATTGTTGTTTGGACGGCGTTCCGGTTGCATGCGATCATATTCGCCTCGATCTGAGCAAGGTTCATGTCAGCACTGTACACCGATGAAAGAGTCAACAGTGCTCGCGTCAACTCGGCGCTTGTAGACGGCGCAGGCATTGGCTCCTCATTTTCAACTTTGGACTATTTCCTCATCAGTCAGTTCTGCGCAGAAGGCGAGCTCGTTGTCAGCGTCAATTAACAAACTATTCAAAAGTTATTTCCGTGGGCATGGAAACCCCAGCAGAGCGGAGGTCGTTGATCACGTCGTCCGACAGTACTGCTTTTCGCGCTTCGATGCCATCGGCGAGGACGACGAAGACAGAGTGGGGGCCATCGAAGGCAAGTGAAATCCTCAAGTTGCGAACAGTGGAGTTCACTGATGGGCTTCGAAGCACCTAGGCCTAGCGTCGTAGAGCACACTTGACACAATAGCACAACCGCACACCACGCTAGCCAAAACGTGGCCTGCGCAAACAAACCATGACGCCGCTCCGGACACTCCGCTGGAGGCGGAAGTGCGGCGATGAACATAGCCAGCATGGCCAGACCAAATCGGTGACATGCTTTGGCTGCAAGTCGATTTCCTTCGCAAGGGCGCTGCGTGAGGAGCCAAAGAACCTTCCGTCGCGTCAAAAAGTCCGGAAAATTGGACAGTGGGGGGTTCGAGCGTCCGAAACGTCAGATGTCCTTATACATTGATTCTATGGGGGTCGTGGCGGTGCCGCGAAGACGTCCGAAATATCAGGCATGTCCGGAAATTCAGTCGTTGACTGTATATATATATCACATTATTTCCATAACGATCAGTAACACAGCGTTTTGGGCATGCTGGTATGACATGATGAGGCTCATAGAGCACGAAAGGACAAGGACACAGAAGGACGTGTCTGCGTGTACCACGTCTTTGTGTCCTCAACCTTTTGTTCGCTATAAACCTCATCACTCCATAATGAACTTTCATTATGAACAAGCGCCCGTCCCGTCTTCCATCTTGTCTTTGTTCCATTTTTGCAATCTTTACTTTCATTATGTTGTGCACAAGTTTTGCACTGAAGTAGTACTATACTCAACAGCAGCAACAGCAACCTAACAAAAAGACACGTTCGTAAAGACTAGCTAAAACATCTGCAAACGCTCAAAGATAGGCAGCTTACAAACGTGCTACATAAATTGCATAACAGCCCTTAAACAAGCTAAAGATAACTTTTTAAAGAACACATTGCCATCCATGCTAACTACTTATGCGAAAAAGTTCTGGCACACTATTAACCCAAAACATGACGACGCCATAACCCTTGTTGATAGCACCAATGCCGCTATTCCCCCTGCCGATTGCGCATCTGTATTAAATGACGTTCTTACGCGTAACTTTTCTAAACACGCTCATGTAACACGCCCAACTACACTATCTTACGACTACGCCGCAATGCACCTTTTAATAATTGAACCCGTTGGCATAGAAAAAATAATCGCCTCATTGAAACTCTCATCAGCTCCTGGCTGTAACTTAATTAACGCAAAGTTTCTAAAAAACACTAGCACATATTTTACTATTATTCTTGCGAAGATTTTCCAGCAATCACTTGACAAAGGTTCACTGCCTGCTGATTGGAAGGTGATTCCACTCTACAAAACAGGTACTAAAAATTTCCCACTGAACTATCGGCCTATTCAGGGTGTCTACCAAGTTGACATTTCCAAATTCCCTGAGTTTTCGAGGTTTCCCTGAGTGCCTTTGCGAAATTCCCTGAGTGATGCAGAACTATGTTTTATGTCAAGGCGGGCGGGAACCATATCACCAGATGCTGTCACTCTTTAATAAGCATATGAAAAAAATTTTCTAAAAGAACCAACTTCGCGAAATGCGAAGGTTGTGGGTTCGGTTCCCACCTGCGACAAGTTGTTTTTTCATCCACTTTAATTTCCATTAATTTATCGTTTCTTTATTTCATTTATTAAGCACAATTAATTTCCCCTATGTTGTCCTTGGTGTCAGTGTTTGTTGGCTTCTTATGATATGACTAATAAAAATTGAGCGCCTCGGTTATCCCTCTTTGTTCTCGTTTATTACATAACGACGGTCTCGAATCCGGCAACATTGATGCCTTCAGGTAGCATATGTGGGTTTATTGACCAGTTGCCTTCGCCCAAAAAGATCACGTTCTTGTGACGCCTGCAGCAAAAAGGACGTTCCACGTCTGCCGCCAAGGTCTGTGAGTGGTGGCGCTGGCTAACACTCCCAGGGTTCTACTAGGGCACATAAATACCCAAGAAAGTGGATGGGAAAACAGCGCCGCGATAGCTCAATTGGTAGAGCATTGCATGTGAAATGCGAAGGCTGCGGGTTCGGTTACCACCTGCGGCAAGTTGTTTTTTCATTCACTTTAATTTCCGTTAATTTATCTTTTCTTTATTTCATTTATTAAGCACAAGTAATTTCCCCTATGTTGTCCTTGGTGTCAGTGTTTGTTGGCTTCTTATGATGTGACTAATAAAAATCGAGCCGCTCGGTTAACCCTTTTTCTTCAAGTAGTGTTTATGTTATTCAAAAAAGGAATAGAAGGTAGGGGTTATTAAAATGCACAGCAAATAAAATGTCTTCGAAAGAAATTGCAAATAGAGTCAGACATTCACAAATACAAATAAAAAGGAGATGCATAGAGATGCAAACATTTTCGAATATGAGCTATTCATACCAACTGATAGCAAGCTCAAGTGGTATGAGGCCCGAATTTTGTCACAATTCAGAGTCTCTCTCAACAGCTCGTAAGTCAACCTCAACTGTCCTGACATACTCTCAGCCAGCACATGACGCCTCAGTGTTGTGTTTCACTGCTTTAAATAATTTATTTTGGTTTGTATGAGGGACATCTGCATCTCGGCATCAGCCAAGAGTGTTTTTTAAGCTCAGGCTCCTTCAAAGAAGCGCTCGCATACTTCATTCCCCGTTCATTCTTCAATGCATCGATCCTTTCTCTTCTCATGCTCCTTTTGTTGCGCGTTTGCACTACGGACCATTTGAAGCATACTCATGGTCAGTTTACAGTCAACGTCCAAATTTTCGGACCCCCTAGGGGCCGCGAAAACTTCCGAAAAATCAGGCAGTCCGACGAAATAAATGCATGTCTTTTACTGCTCTTAAGGGCTCAAATCGACACAGGCACGTCTGGAAAAGCTCGGAATGCCTGTCAGTACACTTATTAGGCATAGCGGCGCTCCTACTGTGACAGGAGAGGACAGGTGCACGCGTGTAAAATTAAGGAATACATACTGTGTCCCGTGACAATTGCCCCTTCCTACGCTTGTTAAGCTTCACTGCAATACTTTTGCGAATGCTTCGCCGCGTCACACCACTGTACTGAGTCGAAACTAACTTTCCGGAACCAGCATCATGGAACGCGCGGTGCTTTCCGAGCTTCGAAGTCAAAATTATTGCTCACAGCGGAGAAATGAAGAAACACGGCATCGAACGGCAAGAAGCTTAATGGCGAACTTCGAAGCAGCTAGGCATAGCGTTGCCGCAGTGTTGGCTACGGCTGCCAGTGGATCCGCGTGCGATAGCGCCGGTTCGAGGCGGCGAGGTAATCAAAATGGCAGCGGCGGTGGCTTTGATTATTGCTGTTTCGGACCTGCGGTCATGCAGAACGTCCGGAAAATCGGACGGCAAGGAGTTCTTGCGTCCGAAATTTCAGACGTTCTGATACATTGACTCTATCGGTACGTGGTGGTGCCGCGAAGCCGTCCAAATTATCGGGAATCCGGAAAGTCGGTCATTGACTCTACACTGGCAACTCCTCCAGCCGACGACAGGGCGTCAAAGACGATTCGTTATGATTTCTGTCTGTTACTCGAGCCAGCATTACGACGACTTTCGACCCTTTCAATAAAATTACAGCTAATTTTCCCTGATAGAGGCACAAATTCTCTGAGTTTTCCCTGAGTTTTTCCAGACTGCTAAAAATCCCTGAGATTTCCCGGTTTTCCCGGTTGGTAGACACCCTGCTATTTCCTTAACCAGTATACCATGCAAAATTATCGAGCATATTCTGTTTTCTCATATTGCCAACTTCTTAGAAGAAAACTCCTTTTTTTCTGAGTTTCAACACGGCTTCCGCAAAGCATATTCATGCGACACCCAACTAGTATCATTCATGCATAAACTAAACCTATTGCTTGACTACTCTTCAGTTGCAGATCTAATTTTTTGGACTTCGCAAAAGCGTTCGATAAAGTGTGCCACAGCTTATTAATCTACAAACTGTGACAACTAAACCTTGACCCTAAAATTTTGTACTGGCTTGAGGTTTCCCTCACTAACCGTTCACAGTTTGTTTCAGCTAACGAAGTAACCTCTAATCTGAGTCCTGTTTATTCAGGTGTACCATAAGGCTCCGTGCTTGGACCCCTCCTATTTCTCATATATATTAACGACTTACCTTCCTGTGTTTCATCTCAAATTCACCTATTTGCTGACAACTGCGTAATTTACACTGAAATAACTCACGACGAGGATGTAACCAGGCTTCAAGCTGACCTTAGCGCTGTTTCCGAGTGGTGCAATTCATGGTTAATGGAACTAAATCTTAACAAGTGTAAATTCATGCATGTATCTCGAACTACCAGTGAACCACCTGTGTACTCCCTTAATAACGCTCCATTAGAATTGGTAACAACTTACAAGTACCTTGGCCTTCACATCACCTCTGATCTTACTTGGAATACCCACATCATCCATATAAGTAACACTAACAGAATGCTAGGTTACTTACGGCGCAACTTTTCCAAGGTACCTTCTTCCTTAAAATTAATCCTCTATAGAACTCTAATACGACCTAAACTTGAGTATGCCGCTTCAATCTGGGATCCAGGTCAAGTAAGCCTAATGCACTCACTGGAAATGGTTCAGAATAACTCTACTCGTTTCATTCTAACTATAATAGAACCGCGAGTATCAGTGCCATGAAATCTAGCCTTAACCTACCGTCCTTGTCATCACGTCGAAAAATGTTCCGTTTGTGCCTTTTTCATAAATTATTTCATCACCTGCTGCTATGCAACAAACTTATTTCTCCGCCTGCGAATGTATCGCCCAGACTAGATCACATTCATAAGGTCGGCATTTCATTTTGCAGATCCAACGCTTTCTTGCAGTCATTTGTACCACGCACTTCCGATGAGTGGAATCGCCTCCCCGCCTCGGTGGCCACTATCGCAGATCACCAATTATTCAAGAATGCCATGGCTAGCACTGTATAACTAGGAACCTTTTTCTTCACATTGTTCAACCTGTCCTCACAAACGCCATAGCTAACACTGTATATACAGGTGCCATTTGTTAAATAGTTTTGTGTATATATATATAATTTTCTGCACTAGTAACTCCTGTTTGTTGAATTTACCCATTTTGCTTGTAACCACTCCCCTCTATAATGCCGTAATGGCCTTGAGGGTAGGATAAATAATAATAATAAAAAAAAAACATTGTGTATGCCAAAACAGAGTGGCACGAAAAAGCTACGACAGCCCAGCTGAGGCTCCAACTTGAGCACGCCTTGTAGGCCAAGCGGCAGTCTTCTTCAAGAGGCAGGACAAGTGCATTCTCCTTTTTAATTACTCAAGTGTAGCCACCATTAAAGCATGTCGATTCACAGCCTGCGACACACACTTGCCAGCTGTCATGGTGGCAAGTACTCGCAACTGGCATTCGGCAATGTTCCTCTGCATAGCAGAAATGCGAGAGTTGTTCCAAAATTAGTGCCTGCTATTTTCATCCATCAAAACTACAGGACATATAATAATCAAGCAAGGTTTCAGCTGTACAATCATTCTCCCGTCCAATCACCACCATTCATTATGCACTAAAGAATAATGCCAGAGATGAACAAGGGTATGTATTCATTGCCAGTATGGTACCACAGGGCAGGACGAGCACAAGGAAATACACAGGACGGGTGCTAACTCACAACAACTATGTATTAGCACCCGTGCTGTTTACCGTATTTACTCGATTCATTATGCACTTTTGCCAGAGTTGAATGAGGGCATGTATTCATTGCCAGTATGGTACCACAGGGCAGGACAAGCACAAGGAAATACACAGGACGAGTACTAACTCACAACAATTATGTATTAGCACCTGTGCTGTTTGCCATATTTACTCAATTCTAACGGTCGCCCGTTTCCCGTGACCAAAAAGGAAAAAAAATCCACCCTCGATAGTAATGCACACCCGTTTGCCGTGACCTGAAAAAAAAAGTTCTTTACAGTACCGCGCACCTCATTCTTTCATACAGAAATACAACTTTCTCTCATTTGGAAAAACAAAGATTTACTCTCAATACATTAAAGTTGTGATAAATAAAAAAGTCACAGTTTCACCCGAAAGGCAAAGCATCGATTGCGATACCAAATTAGTAGACAGCTGTACGAAAAGTAAGGATAGTAGTTTTGTAGGCCGTATGAATATTTGAACATTCGCTTACAAACAAATTAACAAGCGCAGTGTCATGTGTGCATAAGCAAACTTGAACATGTCTCACTCAATGACTGCAGAAACTCTTTATCAAAATACTGGAGTGAGGAAGTGCAGTAGCAGGAGCGAGCGAATTGACCTTTGTGCAGCCTCTCGTTTCAATGCAAGCTAAGCGACGGGAACACCACGCGGTGCGCCTAGATGTGTAGACTCTGTCTGCATCACATATCGCTTTCAAGATAGGGGCCACGCGGTCGTGCCGTATGCAGCAGCCGCCAGAGCAGAACGCCTCTCCTGTTTCTGCCAGTCTCACATGCAAATTTCGGGCCGAATGCCCGTGATACGGCCCGATTTCCATCCATCTCCACACATGTGATCATTTTCAATTGTGGCATCCTGATGGACTTGGCGTGTCTTCGCAGTAGGCACTTCCATGTTGATAGAGCAAATGCAGAAAATGAGAAGACGGACGCACGCACATTGAGTTTCCCACAATATACTAGAGGGAACTCTGGCACTGCAGTCACTGACCCACCAATGAAGGGAAGTACATGGACTTGTCTCATCTTCGTGCTTGCGGATTCAGACTTTCTGGTGGCTTTGTTTTACTACGCTTTATATGCCTTCATTGACATAAATTTCAGAGCAGTCTATACTCTTTGAAGTGCAGAAGACACTGCAAACACGCACAATCGCTACTAATTGCAACGATTGAGCTTGTCGAGGTGGCCAAATCGAAATGCGCCAAGCATCTCAAGGCACTGGCATGCACGTGATAAATTCATAAGGGCGTTTCACATCGCTTGTCAATGCATGCATCTGTGGCTTAATGGTCTCAATATCAGGCTTCTGTGCTAAAGGTTCCGTGTGCTAATCCTGCCATCGGACAACTTTAATAATGTTTATTTAATTATTTATTGTGCAGTACATTGTTGAAAATGACGAGTTCACAAAGCTGCTTGAAGCCAGAAGGACGAGGTTTAGGCAAATCCCTGTACTTCCCATAATTGCCACGCTCGCTCAACCTTGCAGCAGACACTGGCACCAGAGCTCCCTCTGGTAACTATTGCATGAAGCTCTATGAGCACACGTACCACAGCACATGGAGGCTACAGCAACTAGGCTCAGGTGCATATGAGGAGGCCATTTTTTAAGGTGGTGATATGGTAACACAGATTTAGGGTCATACTCAATTCTAACATGCAGGCAACTTTTTACCCCTTTTATCAGGTAAAAAAGTGCGCATTAGATTAGAATAAATACGATGTTTCTTTGTCCTCCCATCTTGTCTTACGCTACCATACTCATAATAAATCATTGCCAACTAGCCCGGTTATAAGTTCTAAGAGCTTGTATGCTGCGCTCATAAAAACCAGGACCAAAAAAGGCAAGTTAACTTTTTTAAACCCGAGATAACAGTACAAATCTTGTTGCATAAGTAGTTCACATCTTATGGGCACAAATGAGATGCAAGTCTGAAGGTGGACTGTATGGTGGATTTAGTAGGACAGTCCAGTAAAATTCTGCAATGTGGCCAATGGTCACAAAACTGGTATGAGGCCTGGTCTAATTATGTTGGAAGCAAAATTCTGCCATCTTCTCTGTTTAACTATGCAAAAATCATGCCCTCAACACATGAATTGACCGTTCCTTGACAATCCAGGGCATAAATGAACAAAACATCAGACGCATGGTGCACAGCAGATGCTTTAGCTCGGCAGAGCAAATATGTGGGACGACAACAATATCAATTCACTGTTGGAACCATGGCAGAACCCCAATATCGAAGCAGTGAACATGGCACAAAGTGATACAAGGACTAAACAACCAACCTGCACAATGAAGAGCAGGTGTTTGGTCAGCAACAAGTCATAGATGTTCTACTGTGTCTCATGAGATGAACAGTTGCAATGTTTCATGTGTATCGTAGTTTGTTGATGCTGTCACGATGCAGTGACTAGTTGGTGGCTTCAGCAGCGTGGAGTCGTCAAGGAATGAAGAGCCTGATAAGTGATTTTTTTGCTGCTTCAAAGCAGCCTTCACCATGGAATTCCCAGGGCTGAATGCATGAGCACCTAGGGCCTGGTTATGAAGAACATGAACATGTACCGGGTTAGTGACATTTCACTGTCAGTTCCGCCATGACAAAGTTCCAGAGCACACAACTCACTGGAGAATAAACAAAAAGCAAAACAGAAATGTACTCTAGCAAGAACCCTAGTGATGACAGTGTTGTGATACATATATATATTATTTACAGATACTGCAATCTTCAAATTAGCAGGGTGGATGTACAGTATATCAGTGTGCAAATGCCGGCAACAAAACAAAGCAAGGCGGAGTACACTGCTTAAAGAAACAACATCAGTTTTGAATAAATAAAATGCAGCAAAGAAGAAAACTAATGATGGTCATATTTGAGCTTGTAACCCAATCAACAGAGGTTAGTAGGAAATGAAGACAACGAAGGCTGAGTAGCTTTGATATTAGTCAAGTTATCCCATTCCATCACAGTCCTAGGAAAGAAGGAATATTTAAAACAATTGTCCTTTACATGGAATGATGTAATTGTTAGCTGATGCCTCTGTCTTGTGGCATACCCAGAAGAAAATGCAATTATATCAGAGATGTCCATTTACAAGTTGACATAAGAACTTTAGTTGGGAAACTCGATTGCACTCTGTTAGTGCAGGTAAGTTGACTAGTTTTGAAGGTTCTGTTAGTGCAGTATGGGAGAAGTTATTGTAACTGAACTCAACTGCCTTTATCTGCACAAGTTTGAGCTTTTCGAAGTTAGCTTGCGCAAACAGATCCCAGATAACAGCTGCATAGTCTAGTCCTGGGCGTATAATTGTTTTGTACGCCAATAAACAAATAGGACGCGTGCACAGTTTTAATGCTCTCCTAAGAAAAAAACCCATTTACGACAGGCATTAGTGGTTACTTTATCAATGTGCCAATTCCATTTGAGGTTGTTCGTTATACACAGGCCAAAGTGCTTATGTTCTGTTACCTCAGATAGAAAAGTATTGTTAGCCGAGTAATTGAAACTAAACTTATTTTTTATGAGTAACGCGCATAAAAACAGTTTTATCAAAATTTATCGACCTCTACCAATCTTCACACCAAGCAACAGCCTTCTGAAAGGCATCATTTAGTAATATTTGATCCGAGGGGCTATCTATTTGTGAGTATAAAACACAGTCGTCTGCATATACAGTCGAACCCCGGATATATCGAATTCAACGGGGATTGGAAAATAGTTTGATATAGCGAAAATTCGATATACAAATATAGGCCAGAAAAGCACTCGCGATCATAAAAAATTGTGGCTTACCGATTGGAACAGCCGCGAATCACATAGCATGTGCACACAATATGAAAGTGCTTTATTTCACAGAAAAAAATCACAAATTTTGGGCTGCTTTTTCCTCTGGGAAATGAAGTTGAAAACACTAGTCTCAATCTTCTCGAGACTGTCCAGGTGCGAGAGCCCAGTGCCTTCCATTTCGCCGCAGCAGCACCGAATCAGGCTGAACGCTGACGCCAGTTCAGTGGCTGTGCACGGACGCGTTTCTTCGAAAACACAGTTGCCCTCGTCGCCGTCTTGAACACCAGCGAGGTCGGCTACCGCTTGAACTTCGCTGTCAGTGTTAATGAAGTCATCAACAGTAACTTCGGACGGGACGGCGCCGGGAAAATTGGACAAGTCGCGGAACGCGTCCTCCAAGCACTCATCGTCATCTAAAGCTTCCGGACATTCATCTCCGACCACTTCAAGGCCTGCCTTGCCGAAACAGTTCGCTACTGTGGCCTGCTCCACGTCGCCCCAAGCGCCGGTAATCATCTGGATCGCGCCGAGCAGGTCAATCTTGAGATCGGTTCCCATGTGGAGGTTTACAAGGAGCCGTTGAATAAGTCGCTTCCAATAGCCTACCTTGAATGCCTTTATGATACCCTGGTCAAGGGGCTGCAGTCTCGCTGTGATGTTCAGCGGAAGAAACTTCAATTCGATGTGCTGCAGCTTGCAAGTCGTTTGATGGGCCGAGCAGTTTTCTACCAGAAGGCAAACTCGGCAGCCCGACTTGCCCAACTCAGCGTCCCAAGCCTGCAGCCACTCAACAAAAAGTTGACGTGTCATCCAGGCCTTCCTATTACAGCCGTAGCGGACGGGAAGCTGTTTACAGTTCTTGAAGCAGTGCAGTGACTTGCTCTTCCCAATCACGAATGGCCATAGCTTGCACGAGCTGTCCATGTTGGCTGCAAGCAGCACCGACACACGCACTTTGCTCATTTTACCACCGTGGCATGAGGTTCCACGAAGAGCGAGTGTCTTATTCGGCAACATTTGCCAAATAAGACCAGTTTCGTCTGCATTGAAGATTTCTGCAGGCGAAAACTTCGCAGTGATCTTCGGCCACTCCTCAGAAAGCCACTGCTGCATCTCCTGGCTGCTGACAGCCCCACTTTCATCTGAAATAGCCTTTCCTACAATGCCGTGGCGGTTTTTAAACCATTGCAACCATCCAGTGCCACCGCAAAAGTTCTCTTCGCCAAGAGCCGTAGCAAAGCATTTGGCCTTTTCGATTACCATCGGGCCATCCACGGGAATATTTTTCGCTCGGATTTCAAGAAACCACGTATATATAGAGTGCCTTCTCCACTTTGTCAAAAGCAGCAGGGCGCACACGACACACTCCCGAGTGACTTTCCTCACCTGCTTTAAGCTTGATGTCCTGCTCGTTCTTTAACAACGTACTTAAAGTACACCGCGGAATGCCAAATGCATCTGCCACGGAGGACTTTTCTCCGTTCTCGACATGCCGGATTACCTCAAACTTTCTTGCAAAGTCCAGATTCTTCCTCTTTTTTATGTCCGTGGCTCACCAGATGACCACAATCATACATGCTACACACGGCATGTTGAAACACAGGTACACACAAGAAAATGTGTGATGCGCAGATGGAGCAGTACGAGCGAAGCCTGTTCATAGAATAAAGAACCAACGTTCGAGCGGCAATCAGCGCGGCTGCGAAGGAACGACAAAGGGAAAAGAAAGAAGAGAGCGGGGAAAAAGATCAGCGGAATATGCCGTCGAAGGCGCTGTGGGTGCAATTGCCGCTTCGCTATGCTTCGTTTTTTTAGCCCTCTCTGGCAGCGACCGTGCCGACCCCTCACTCTCTCTTCCTTTCCCCAGGAAGCGTGGCTTGGAAACGTCGCCGCGTCTCAATGCCGCACACTCTCTTCGTTGAGCTCCAATGGCCTTGCCCAATGCACACGCCGGCAGTACAGGAGGAGAGAGAGAGCTCGCGCCGGTGGGGCGAAAGAAAGGAGGAAAGGCTCTACGTCTCCGTCGCTAGGTGATGGCCGCGCATGTGCAGAGGAGGAGCCTGCTGACTGACTGCAGAAATGTTTTCCCCTGAGGACCGGACACGAATGTCTTTGGGAAGAGCGCACCTTCCAGGGGCGCGGTGCAGCGCGGCGTTCGATATATCGAATGTCCGACGAAAATGGAATTCGATATACCACGCAATTGTCCTATACTTTTACATAGTATTTTCAAGGGGGTAATCTCTGTGTGTTCGATATAGCCAATAATTCGAAATATGCGGGTTCGATTTATACAGGTTCGACTGTAATTTCATTTCAACAGGAAGATCATTTACAAGATCATTTAGACACAGCAGAAAGAGGAGAGCCCCAAGAACCGAGCCCTGGGCAATGCCAAAGTCAACGGAAAGGCTATCAGGGGCGTGATTCTTAAGAGTAACGAATTGTTTACGTGCACTAGGGTAATCTGAAATCCAGTTAATTAGCCTAGGACTTTTAAGAATTTTGTTCAATTTATGCATTAGTTTATGATGAGAGACCTTATTGGAAGCTTTAGAAAAATCCATATACATGGCATCTGTCTGCTTGCCCTTGTTTGTGTTATTTGCGAACTCATGCACTGTTTGTACTAATTGAGTTACTGTTGAATAGCCTTTTCAGAATTAATAGATTGTTAGAATTCTGAAATGTGTTTGTGAATGACGGGTTCCAAGATTTTGCATGCAGTTGAAAATAGGGCAGTAGTTCTAGATTTGCTGCTTATTCCAGGTTTTGTGGACTGGCTGGACTCTGACTCCACTCGCTCGGCACTTTGCCAAATTGCAAGGATTTCAGAAACAAAACATGGAAATATTTGGACACCCATGGGTGAAAACAGCACAAAATAAACACGGACAAGGGAAAAACACAGGATGAACGCTGACTGCCAACTACTAAGGTTTATTCATCATCACCATCAGCTTGGTTACGCCCACTGCAGGGCAAAGGCCTCTCCCATACTCCTCCAACAACCCCGGTCATGTCGTCCCTGCAAACTTCTTAAGCTCATCCGCCCACCTAACTTTCTGCCGTCCCCTGCTACGCTTCCCTTCCCTTGGAATCCAGTCCGTAACCCTTAATGACCATCGGTTACTTCCCTCCTCATTACATGTCCTGCCCATGCCCCCCATTTCTTTTTCTTGATTTCAACTAAGATGTCATTAACTTGCGTTTGTTCCCTCACCCAATCTACTCTTTTCTTATTCCTTAACGTTGCACCCATCATTCTTCTTTCCATAGCTCGTTGCGTCGTCCTCAATTTGAGTAGAACCCTTTTCGTAAGCCTCCAGGTTTCTGCCCCGTAGGTGAGTACTGGTAAGACACAGCTATTATACACTTTTCTCTTGAGGGATAATGGCAACCTGCTGTTCATGATCTGAAAATGCCTGCCAAATGCACCCCAGCCCATTCTTATTCTTCTGATTATTTCCGTCTCATGATCCGGATCCGCCGTCACTACCTGTCCTAAGTAGATGTATTCCCTAACCACTTCGAGTGCCTCGCTACCTATTGTAAATTGCTGTTCTCTTCCGAGAGTGTTAAACATTACTTTAGTTTTCTGCAGATTAATTTTTAGACCCACTCTTGCGCTTTGCCTCTCCAGGTCAGTGAGCATGCATTGCAATTGGCCCCCTGAGTTACTAAGCAAGGCAATATCATCAGCGAATCGCAAGTTATTAAGGTATTCTCCATTAACTTTTATCCCCAATTCTTCCCAATCCAGGTCTCTGAATACCTCCTGTAAATACGCTGTGAATAGCATTGGAGAGATCAATCGTATCTCCCTGCCTGACGCCTTTCTTTATTGGGATTTTGTTGCTTTCCTTATGGAGGACAACGGTGGCTGTGGAGCCACTATAGATATTTTTCAGTATTTTTACATATGGCTCGTCTACACCCTGATTCCGTAATGCCTCCATGACTGCTGAGGTTTCGACAGAATCAAACGCTTTCTCGTAATCAATGAAAGCTATATATAAGGGTTGGTTATATTCCGCACATTTCTCTATCACCTGATTGATAGTTTCAATATGGTCTATTGTTGAGTAGCCTTTACGAAATCCTGCTTGTTCCTTTGCTTGACAGAAGTCTAAGGTGTTCCTGATTCTATTTGCGATTACCTTAGTAAATAGTTTGTAGGCAACTGACAGTAAGCTGATCGGTCTATAATTTTTTCAAGTCTTTGGCATCCCCTTTCTTATGGATTAGGATTATGTTAGCATTCTTCCAAGATTCCTTTACGCTCGAAGTCATGAGGCATTGCGTATACAGGGTGGCCAGTTTCTCTAGAACAATCTGCCCACCATCCTTCAAAAAATCTGCTGTTACCTGATCCTTCCCGGCTGCCTTCCCCCTTTGCATATCTCCCAAGGCTTTCTTTACTTCTTCCGGGGTTACCTGTGGGATTTCAAATTCCTCCAGACTATTTTCTCTTCCATTATCGTCGTGGGTGCCACTGGTACTGTAATGGTATTGCCGGCTTTCTCTCTTAACGCATACATCTGATTCTTGCCAATTCCTAGTTTCTTCACTGCTTTTAGGCTTCCTCCGTTCCTGAGAGCATGTTCAATTCTATCCATATAATACTTGCTTATGTCAGCTGTCTTACGCTTGTTGATTAACTTCAAAGGTTCTGCCAGTTCTATTCTAGGTGTAGGGCTAGAGGCTTTTATACATTGGCGTTTCTTGATCAGGTCTTTCATCTCCTGCGATAATTTACTGGTATCCTGCCTAACGGAGTTACCACCGACTTCCACTGCACACTCCTTATTGATGCCCACAAGATTGTCGTTCATAGCTTCAACACTAAGGTCCTCTTCCCGACTTAAAGCCGAATACCTGTTCTGTAGCTTGATCTGGAATTCCTCTATTTTCCCTCTTATCGCTAACTCATTGAAAGGCTTCTTATGTGCCAGTTTCTTCCATTCCCTCCTCAGGTCTAGGCTAATTCGAGTTCTTACCATCCTATGGTCACTGCAGTGCACCTTGCTGAGCACGTCCACATCTTGTATGATGCCAGGGTTAGCGCAGAGTATGAAGTCTATTTCATTTCTAGTCTTGCTGTTCGGGCTCCTCTACGTCCACTTTTGGCTATCCCGCTTGCGGAAGAAGGTATTCATTACCCGCATATTATTCTGTTCCGCAAGCTCTACTAATAACTCTCCCCTGCTATTCCTAGAGCCTATGCCATATTCCCCCACTGCCTTGTCTCCAGCCTGCTTCTTGCCTACCTTGGCATGGAAGTCGCCTGTCAGTATAGTGTATTTTGTTTTCACTCAACCCATCGCCGATTCCACGTCTTCATAGAAGCTTTCGACTTCCTGGTCATCATGACTGGATGTAGGGGTGTAGACTTGTACAACCTTCATTTTGTACCTCTTATTAAGTTTCACAACAACACCTGCCACCCTCTCATTATTGCTATAGGATTCCTGTATGTTACCAGCTATATTCGTATTAATCGGGAATCTGACTCCTAGTTCTTGTCTTTCCGCTAAGCCCCAGTAGCACAGGATGTGCCCGCTTTTTAGCACTGTATATGCTTCTTTTGGCCTCCTAACTTCATTGAGCCCTATTATATCCCATTTACTGCCCTCTAATTCCTCCAATAGCACTGCTAGACACGCCTCACTAGATAACGTCGTAGCGTTAAACATTGCCAGGTTCATATTCCAATGGCGGCCTGTCCGGAGCCAGGGATTCTTAGCACCCTCTGCTGTGTCGCAGGTCTGACGGCCGCCGTGGTCAGCTGCTTCGCAGCTGCTGGGGACTGAGGGCCGGGGTTTGATTGTTGTGTTCATATAGGAGGTTGTGGCCAAGTACTGCACCAGGGTGGCCAATCCTGCTCTGGTGAGGGAGTGCGTTACCGGTTCTGGTCACTGGGATCAGGCCACACTCCAGGCCTGTTGATGCAATTTTGTCAACACGCGGATTTTTTCTAATCCGGTGGAAAAGTGCCGGCACCGGGATTTGAACCACGGACCTCTTGCACACGAGGCGGGTGTTCTACCTCTACGCCACCGCTGCACCATCTGCATACCTAAGGTTTATTGTGCATATACAAAAATATGCCTATGAAAAAAAAAAGGGGGGGGGGGTTGCTAACTTACACTTCATCTGCGCATGCGTCAAGTGATAAAAAGTAGCCCCTTAGTGATGAAACCAGATTAGTGGCGAAGATACATAAACTCTTTGTCGATTAGGGCAATGGAAGAAGCACTGACACAGGCATCACCTTTACGCGTCATCACAAATGCTTCATATATCTCACAAGCTGTTTGGTCCCTACACCAGTGCAAAACCTGCGTCTCTTCAAAGAACGGATAGCAGCAGCACTTTGCCCAGTGGATGGTCAGATTACTCTCGCTTTTAGTCTTCACGTTATTAGCGTTCTCGCACTGAAATGTTCCGCAAAAATGTCTTCGTGTACTTTTTTAACTAGTTAATCGTTTGACTCATCAGTTGGCTCATCTAGACCATATACCGTATTTACCCGCGTATAACCCGCCCCTGCGTATAACCCGCACCCCTAACTTTGAACTCGGCGGAAAAAAAAAAAAAAACTCGCGTATAACCCGCACGTTTACCTGAAAAAAAAAATGAGCGCTAGAAAGATGCAACTCACACTCAGTGATCATTTCGTTTTCAGAACATTTATTCAAACGACCGCCACCACGTCACTGGTTATCCGATTCTTAATCGTCGCCGCTCTCACTACTGCCATCCGAGGCTTCATCGCCACTCTCAAAGACGTAGTCGTCCTCGGAACCATCCAGACTATTACTGATCGCACATTTTTTAAAGCTTTTGCGCACCAAATCGGCCGGTATCGCTTTCCACGCATCCACGATCCACTGGCACAGCAATGGAATATCAGGCCTTCGCACGCGTCCCGTCGGTGTGAGGGCGTAAATGCCGTCGGCCATCAACTGGGCATACAGCCGCTTCACGTGTGCCTTGAACGGCTTGTTCAGGCACACGTCGAGTGGCTGTAGCATGGACGTCATGCCGCCAGGTATTATGACGAGGTCGGTGCTGGTCTCGGCAAGGCGAGCCTTCACCGCATCAGTGCAGTGGCCTCTGAAGGAATCTAGTACGAGCATCGACCGGCGTGCCAGCAAGGCACCTGGTCTTCGCTCCCAGATTACTCGAAGCCAGTCACCGACTCGGCCACTGTTCATCCACGAATTTTCTTCCGCACGCACAACGATTCCTGGGGGCAGTGGAATGCCAGGTGGCGTCTTGCGTTTGAAAATGACATACGGGCGCAGTTTCGTGCCGTCAGCCAAAGCGCATAGCATGACTGTGCAGCGCAGCTTGGCATTTCCGCCGGTCAGCACGCTGACTGATTTGGAGCCCTTTTTTTCCATGGTCGTGTCCATCGGCATCTCAAAGTACACAGGTGTTTGATCAGCATTTCCCACCTGAGACAGCAAATAGCTGTGCTCCTTCCGAAGTGCGATCACATATCGTTGAAAGTTCAACAACTTTTCCTCGTAGGCTTCAGGAAGCCACTGGCACATGGTTGTTCGCCGCCGCATAGAAAATCCATGTCTTCGCATGAAGCGCTGAAGCCATCCACGGCTTGCACGAAACTCACGTGGAATGTTCAATTCCCGGGCCAACTTCAGGGCTTCCATTTGCGCCATCTCAGTCGAAACAGCGTGGCCACGACTTCTCTGCTCCTCAATGAACTTCGCAAGCTGCGTCTCGAGGTGGGGGTACGCGCCAGTCTTCGGACCCCGAAACGCTCGCCTGTTCCGGTTCGTTGCTTCGAGACTCTCTTTTTTCTTCCTCCAGTCGCGAATGCACGACTCGTCGACGTCATGTTGTCTTGCAGTAGCTCTGTTGCCGATTTCTTCGGCAGCGGCTATAATCTTTAGCTTCTCTTTCGCTGTGAAACACTGCCGTCGAGTCGCACTCATGATGCCAAAACAAAGCAGGCAAACAGTGCAAACTGGGGTAAGTACACTAAACAGCGCCTAACGCGAGGCTCAACAATGCTGGCCTTTCGTTGGCCCTTCATCGGCTTGACAAGCGTCGATGACGATGGGGATGGCGGACTACACGGGGAGGCCGCCGCACATTGCGGTGAAGCCGACCCCCCCCCCCCCCCTCCCAAGGAAAAAATTCGCAGATAACCCGCACCCCCACTTTTTAAACGCGTTTTTTCACATTTTGGTGCGGGTTATACGCGAATAAATACGGTATATTTTGTTTCTGTGCCCTCTGTTCACTAAGTCATCTATTTTTTCCCGAAGCGCCAACAGCTGAGATTCAAGTTTCGAGACTTGATTTCATATTCTCAACCTTCATGGCTAGAGAATTCAGCTTATGTAACTGCTGATCGATGCCATCAATATCCTCAGTTATTCTGGTAAGCTTGTTTTTATTTCCTTCTGTGTGCACTGTATGGCCTCAACTGTCGAACTGATAATTTTTTTACCTCGCAATAATTCGGATATCATTTCCCTCTCGGAAGGCCCAGGATTGGCATCGATGTCAACACAAGATGACAAATCATTGTTGGCTGTCAAAGCACAATTTAAGAGCCTTTTCACGCACAGTTGGCAAGGCAACAGCACTCGGAAATGGTTGTCGCTTCACTAACAACTCGCAGGCAAATCGCCACTAACCTGGACATGGAAGCAAAGCGGGTTTCTAAGCATGTTGCCGCCAGTGCTGCTGCCGAGCCCACTGATGAAGAGCTGGCTTGACAGATTTCTTACAGCCGGAGAATGGACCACATGACATGGTGTAGTTATCATCGGTATCAGAAGAGGCATCATGACGCAGGGTTCATCGGGACCAGTGCAGTCGTTGGTCAGTGCTGATGTTGCCGTGTCGAGCCCACGAACGCAGTCCACGTGTCTCGCCGCCGGGGAACCGTCAGGCGCAGTTTGCAGAATTCTGAGGAAAACCTGGATAGAGAAGCAAAGCGGGTTTCTTAGCATGCTGCCGCCGGGCTTACGTTAGAAAAAAAAGAGTGGGCTATGTGAGAGCTGACAACCGTGAATCCTGATTAAACACCAGAAATGTAAACTGAATCTTTTGCTTTACTAATTGAGCTGACATATATCTGCAACTTTATATATCACAAAGTCATACTAAATAACAATAACAGTAGCACCGGGTGCCAAGTAGTTTTAACCGAATTTGCAAAACATTCAATAATTTACATAATTGACTATGACATTTTTGTGCTAGAGCTAAAGAATTGATATAACTGATGATTTTGCACAAACTGTGCAGAAAAAATAAACGATGCAACCTGAACCGGCAGTTGTCTGTCAGCGGCTCTTACTATGAGTGGAAATGTCAAGCATATCAAGCTCACTGAGGCACAATGGAATTGCAATTGAAAGCTGCAAAGGCAAAAAATTTTGTTGACTTTAGAAGTAGAGAGTCCCTTTTCTTATCAATAGTCATGCCAGCTACACTTGAAAGGTGCTTGAATGGCCCTAGATTTGTTCCCCCGCTGGCGAGAAGTGTAGCACGCATGGATGACTTCTGTCCTGAGTTACGCAGGCACAGTCGTAACCGGAAGAGATAAGTTCAATCTGTAGAGTTCCCTTTGTTGCTGTTCAGCAAGTGAAATGGGCATAGCTACTCCAATATTTGCCTGAATTTGCTTCTAAACTCTTAATTGGAAGGGTAATTGTGAACTATGAATTCAATCAAGTGCACAGCCTAAGTAGCCGTGCTGAGAAATCTTCTCTTGACTGATGCATTGACCAGTTATAATTTTTAGAAAAATTAAACCAGCAGCCATTATGACTTATCCACTATCATGTGAAAGGTCATGTTGACGTGAAAAAACTGTGGAAAGAACTTGCTGGCAATTTTTTTTTATTCTAGGCTACTTTTTGCAGCTCCACAAAAAAATACTTAGCTTTGCTGTCTATGACACTGTTGTCAACGGACTGAGCAGGTTTATGCATTATGTCCAGCTGCAGTATTGTTCAGTAACCACTGCATGACATCTTGCATGTCCACTGCCATCATTTGATTACCTGCAGTTCAGCTTTTAAATGGCCCATGAAAAATTGAAAAACAAGAAATGACAACAGATTTAGCCAACAGACAATGAAGCCAAGGTAAGCACAGGGAAAATCAACTCTTTAAACTGAAATGCAGAAATACAAAAAGAAAGAGAGAACGTAGATGAAAATACAACTTGCTGCTGCAGGAGCTGAGCCCACATCACACTACACATGTGATGCTCTAGCATTCAGGTAGAGCAGCAGCAATCCCACCATCCAGTTTCTGGACTGTTATGTTTGTATTAGGTTTTTCCACTTTACTTAATCCAAAGGCCAGTACATTTAATCCACCTGACAACCTAATTTACTCTATGCACTACATATACAAATTAATTCAACTGCTCGTTATTTTAATCCCAGCACCACTTTAACCCTAATGCTAGTCAATCAAGTCCAAATGTCATGGAACTTATCATATGCACAACATACTTTAAAAGCTTCTGAAGTTCCCACCAAGAATATTTTGTGAAACTGTTAGGAATTGAAAGCGATTTTTCGAAACAAAAAGGGCAAAACAGGAGATGTATAGCTTTAATCCAGTGTGGCACAAGAAACATTTCTGGAGGCTTATTTTTTTTTTTTTTTACAGTGGCACGGCAGGCAGCAACTGATGTGTAAAAAATGGTGAAGAAATGTCAGCCCGAAACCAAGAATCGAAGTGGTTTTTAATTGAAAATATATTGCATATTTGAATGCTGCACCAATTTTCATTTTTTTCTGGGTACACATTTGCCAAACAATATAAACTCTGTGCAGTGTGCACAGTGTACTGAGCTGTGAGAATCAAATCGAAACAGAAATGCCTACGCACTAGAAAACAAGAAGGGAAAACTGAGGGGCTGAATTTTCTTTGGTCCACTCATTCTTCTTGCATAGTGATGGTCTCAACTTTGGCAGCCTTGATACCTTAAGGTGCCAAACGAGGGTTTATTGACCATTTGTCTGCTGTTAAGCTCATGTACTGAATTAAATGGTAGCATAATGGCAAAGCACCGCACACATAATGCGGAAGATGTGGCCTTGGCCCCCGGTGGCAGCAAGTTGTCGTTCTTTCCACTGTCATCCCTATTTTCTATACTATTGGTACATTCTGAATTAAAACCACAGGTAATTTCCTTTTTGCTTTCCTTGGCCTCACTGTTGGCTTCATATGGTTGAAAGGCGGTAGAAACAATGCACCGTGAACTAGTTTGTAGCAGCCTGCTGGGAAGAACACCCACACAGCTTTTTTTTTTTTTTTTTCCAACACAAGTTTCGTAGTCCCACCCCACTTTGCATATACACCACTCATTTGCAAATGTTACCGAGCTAACATGTTTTCAGACTGTTAGGAAGCAATGTATGCTTCCGAATCAATGGCCTCTAAATTAGCAAAATTCAGGTACCAAAGCAACGCCACAGCTATGAAGAGCTTAATAGTGGACGTCTCCAGCTTCATTCTCACTTTATCTAACCTACAATTAAGCAGCGCACAGGTGCTTTGTATATTCTGCCTCCATCTAAAGGCAGTTGCCACTGCTGGCAATTGGACCTTGTATGGTTATGTTCAACACAACACTAAACCACTGTGGCCAGTAGCAAGGATTTCATACAATAATTCTCATAACAACTTCCTGCTGACATGTAGCCAAACAATTTTTTTTTATGAGCGGCCGTCTGCTGTGTCACATAAAAAAAAAACAATCCCCAAACTTTTTTTGTTCCTTGAGGGAATAAACCTTCTGGTGCCCCCCCCCCCCCTCCATGTTGCCCTTTTATTTTGAAAAAAAAAAGTATGAACACCTAACGATTTCAGGAAAATTTGCTTGGCTTGAACCATGAGGACTTTTGAAGGATGCTGCATTAGGACTATATTCTCTGGTGTTTAGAATAAATTGACTTGTGTAGGTATTAAGTGGTGCTCAGAATAAATTGAGTGGCACTTAAATTAAAGTGACCAGCAGATGGATCAACTTTTACGGCACCTGAATACACTGTCACACAGATTAGGTTGAGTGGGATAACCTGAAAGTCTAGTGCTGGGACTGTTATAGCCAGTACCAGTAGCCATAGTATTATAACCAGGACAAGATCTAGTACATATACACAGGTGCTTGAAAAAGTATACGGGGTGGATAGGCACCGCTCCAGCTCGGTAGCAAAACATTGCATGTGCAATGTGGAAGGTATGGGTTTGGCTCCCATCAGTGACAAGTTGTGTTTTTGCCCACTTTCATTTCCCTTCTCCTCATATTTCCACACATCAATGATAAGAACAGTTCATTTCTCCTATGCGTTCCCTGGCTTCATTGCTTGTTCACTTAATGCAGCTGTAACTAACAAAAAATTGAGGCCCTCATCAGTACTTCCTAATCTTCTCACAGCAGATTTAGAAGTTGCACAAATAATAGAGGACAAAATGAGAAGCGTTACTATTACACTTGATTGCATGCCTGTTCACAGCCTAACTACAACCAAACTTTATGTTCAGAAGTACAGCGATACTCAACTAATGAAACAAGAAAGCAATATACATAACACTTGTTTCAAGCAAGCTCCACTGAGAGCAGGTAAATGGTTATATAAATGATCACTGGAAAACCTTGTTAAGGGGGGACGAGACACTTGAAAAAACTATTTCATTTTTTAAACAATTTGAATAAAAGTTGCAGAGTGAATGTATTTTCACCCAGCTAATCTGAAAAATGTAATTTTTTTCAATGGTAAATATTTTTTGTGATATTCAAAACAGGATGTACTTTGTTTAGGGCCTAATTAGCTGATTTACAGCAATGTGCAGCACATGGAATCAATGCTGAATGTTCATAGTGTGGTGTAAGCTATTCATCACTGTTTTAGGCCATTTTGAAGCGACATTACAGGTTGTCAAACTTAAGTGATAATAAATGCCCAACTTCAAATTTTTCTATCATCAAGGTGGACATTTCTTATGACTAAATTTAAAAACGTATAACTTCGCTCAAAAATGGCCTAGAACGATTTATAGCTTACGACACACTATGAATGTTCAGACTGATTCAATGTGCTCTATGTTACCGTGCAAGTTGTTAATCAGCTCATTAGGCCCTAAACAATTAACCCTTTGATGGTCAATGACGTAAATATACGGCGCCGCAAACAAGTCCGAAAATGGTAGATGCCATATATTTACGGTGCCGTCTGTACGTTTAGAAAGCGCGCCAATTTCCTAATTTTTTTCTTTTCTGTCATGTGCTGCCACTATGTGGGGATACAGGGAATTTTTTTCGCGCGCCTCCCTCTCTCGGTTTTCGTTGCATGGTTTGTTTTAGCGCTAGTTTGCTCTCGCGCGTCTACATACTACCACTCGTGCATTGGTGCGCGCGCACATGCAGGCGGTCGTTTGGATTTTGCTTCGCGGGCGGTTTCGCCTTTTTTCGCTTGCAAAAGTGATGGCTATCTCATTCCCAATCGCTCAAAGGGCGACCGCTTGTTTCTCGCTCGTTTAGTGCTCACAGGGGTGCACATAGGAAGGATCCCACCGTGCATGCGTTTCCGTTTCTTTTCTTTTTTTTTAATAGTCGCGAAATCTAATTGCCCTAGCTGGTTGGCGATAAGATGAAGGTTAGCGGAAGTGTGTCACACATGTTGCTTTTTTTTATGGGCACACAACCAAACAGTTTTTTTGAGTGCGCGCACCTACGCAGTTCGATTACGCTATGGACGTATATAATAGTGCAAGAGCAGGAACACTTGAGACTTGCGAAATATTCTCGTGTGCTGATTCTCAAAGCTTTGAACTCTGTGCATGAAAATGCATCAAATTTTTAATACAGATAAGTTTATTATTTCCTTTTTTATTGCTGTTATTCATGAATGAAGAGTGCATATATACCAACGCAAAATATTTTTTTGTCACTTTACGGTCACCCTGGAAAAATTACGGTAAATTTTTTTCGAAATAAGTCCCTAAGATTAATTGGAATCTGCAATAAAAAAAATCGACCCTGGGTGGTCGCACATGGCAAAAAAAAAATCGACCCTCGAAGGGTTAAAGAACATCCTCTTTTTGGATATCATAAAAAATATCTATCATATGAAAAAATAATTGTATTTCTGGAATCAGCTGTTAAAAATACATTAACTGTGAAAATTTCATTAAAATTGTTCAAGAAAATAAGAATATAAAAGTGCCTCATGCCCCCTTAAAAGAACACTAAAGGGAAACATTATCTGAGCTATGTTAGTAAACTACTTTTCCAAAACACCAAAAAAGCCACTCTTACCGCAAGAATGCTCTTGGTGAGCCAGAAAATATGCAAAAATCAAAAACAGGTGGCCTTGAAATTCCCATGCCAGCTCACTGCGGCATCATCGATTGTGAGAGAATCTGCTCGTGGCCTGTTAAGCTGATAAAAGTGAACTGCTACACACTGTATTCTAAAGAGCTAAAGACTGAATTTAGGAAGCTTCAAGAACATTTACTGATTCATAATGGTCGAAATGCAAAAAATGACTTGGTAATCTGTGACATCACTGTCCGGCAGTCCGGCAGCAGTGCACTTTGGCATCGCACACTAAATCTACGCCTCTTTCAGATACGCCTACTGCCAACACATCGCTGATGCTGCCTGATACCCCGGAACTGGCGTAGCGGGACGTGTTTCCTGCATCGACGACGAAGCTGCGCATCACCAGAGGGCAACGGTTCACCGCTGCTACATAAAGACGCTGCAAGAAAGTCGTCGTCCACAGTCCGGCAGCAGTGCACTTTGGCATCGCACACTAAATCTACGCCTCTTTCAGGTGAGAAATTTCCAGCTGCACTTGCAGCAGTTAAACTTCGTAAGCTGTGCACTGCTGCCGGACGTACTGTTCTTGTCTTTGATGCTTTGCTAGTGATTTCATTTGTGTTGGCTAACTATGTCTAAAGATGCGCGCGATACCGCCAAAGCCATAGAAGACTTACGACGTGAATTGAGAAAGGAACTTCGAGATATAAAAGATGTTTTGAAGGAAGTGAAAGATCTCAGAGAAGATATTCAGTCAGTAATGAGGCTAAACGAAGAGCTCAGAGCTGAAAATGATAGACTGCACCGCAGGATAGAGGAGGTTGAGCAATATCAGCGCTCAAATAATCTGGAAATTAAGGGTGTTCCGCCTGATGTTGAACCACTTGCAGCAGTTAAGAAAATCGGTGTTCTCATTCAAGAAGATATAACTGCGGATGACGTCGATATCTGTCACAGAGTACCGACTGCTTGTCATGACCAAAGTAATATAATTGTCCGATTTGTGCGCAGGACAAAGAAGGCTGCTGTTTTAAGCAAGTCAAAGAAAGTCAGAATCGATAGCAAAGATTTGGGCAGCCAGACTTCCTCTGCAGTATATGTCAATGAACATCTGACGAAACACGGCAAACAGCTTCTCTGGTCAGCTATACAGAGAAAGAAGGAAATGCGGTGGAAATTTGTTTGGACATCGGGGGGCAATGTCTTTTCACGTAGAAACGAAGGCTCGCCTGTACTGAAAATCAAGAACGCTAACGACCTCGATAAGATGACTGCAGAAGCAGGTGGAACTACTGGAGAATAAACACTGTATCGGAACACGCCCAAATTTGACAGACGCTCGCAAGTTTCATGAACTCTGTTAGAGCAACGCCTAGCGATGATTATCATGACAGCCATTCCTTGAATAGTCTACTTCGGGATGCGTGCAAGCGCATCAAGGCCTTTCATCTAAACACACGCAGCATACGCAACAAGACAGACATGATCCTTGATGTCCTCGGCTCCTTTTCGTTTAGTTTTGACTTGCTATTATTTTCTGAAACATGGCTATCTGTAGGTGAAGATCCGCCATACTTTGAAAACTATATTTACAATGGCCTAGTGCATCCTTTAGGAAGAGGAGGTGGTGTGGCTATTTACGTTAAGCAGTCATTAAAACATGAAGTTATCTCCCAATTTTCTATTATTGACGAGGTTGTAGAGTGTCTTATGATACGCCTAGAAAAAGCATTTGCTGTTGTCGTTTATCGACCACCTTCTGGAACTAAATCTGGATTTGCTAAGTTCATGGAAGACGTGCTGGAATATTTGTGTCATACCGACTTTCCATTTGTGGTAATGGGCGACGTGAATATCGATATGTTATCTCAGGATGCATCGTCACGTCAGTTAACAGTACTAGCGAAATCATTTGCTTGCGAAAATGTTATTTCTAAGGCAACCCGTATCACTGCGCAGACTGCGACTTTGCTTGATATCTGTTTGACGAACATACACCCGCCGCACTGCGTTGCTGGAGTGCTGGTTGTAGAAGTAAGCGACCATTTACCTATCTTTTGTACCTTTCCTTCTTCCAACGATAGCCGCGAAGCTAATGAAAAAGTGCGGTCACGCCAGATCAACGCTAGGACACTAGAAGTATTCCGGCATCATGTTATTCAGACCGAGTGGAATCACGTGTTCCGGGAAAAGGATCCTAACTTGGCATACAACGTTTTCATGTCTAAACTGATAAAATGTTATAATGACGCTTTCCAGGTATCTGTAAGGTACGTAAAACGGCAGAAGATTAGAAAAGTCTGGATCACTAATATCTTACTTAAAAAAATAAAAAAGAAGAATAGCATGTACCATGCATTTGTAAAGACACGCGGCATAAATTTATTTATTGAGTTTAAAAAGTACAGAAACCAGCTAAATGGTGAACTAAGGTGTGCTAAGTTCAGATATTATGAGAATTTATTTTGCAAAATAAGTAATGATCCCAGGAGAATTTGGAACGAAGTTAGGAATCTTTCCGGTCGAATAAAACAAAACCACGTCCCTACCATTCTAGCTAACTCTAGCGGCCTTGGCTACAGAGAGGTTGCAACTGAAATGAACGATTACTTCATTACTAGTTGTGGTTACGATGAGATATGTGATGACGATGATCCAAGATTATCGATAAATGACCATGGCTTACCTAACTCCATAGTTTTGCATTCTGTTTCATGTCGTGAGACTGAAGAATTAATAACTAAGATTAAAAACAACTGTGCGGCAGGACATGATGACATCAAACCTATGCCAATAAAATACGTTGCTGATGTGATATCGCCCGCGCTCTCATACATTATTAACTTAACTTTCTCTACTGGAGTTTTTCCTGATCAACTGAAAATAGCTCGTGTGTGTCCCGTTTTCAAAGGTGGTAATGACAAAGAAATTGCAAATTATCGGCCAATATCGGTACTTCCGATACTGTCGAAAGTGTTTGAAAGTGCTATAAATATCAGATTACAAAATTTTTTTAAGAAGTATAATATCCTAAGTGAGGCCCAATTTGGCTTTCAAAAAGGCAAATCCACTGAGCTTGCATTACTCGATATTAAAAGTGAGATACTAAATAATTTCGAGTCAAAGCTTTACACGCTAGGACTGTTTGTAGATTTCCGTAAAGCATTTGATACCGTGTGTAATAGCGTTCTTCTAGAAAAACTTAATAATTACGGCGTCCGTGGTATTGCCAATAGATTACTACAACATTACTTAACAGACCGTTACCAATATGTAGTTATTAATCAAGAAACATCCTCGCATGCTAAGGTCAAGAAAGGTGTCCCACAAGGATCTATACTCGGTCCACTGTTATTTATAATTTACGTAAATGACCTGTGTCGCATTCCGGATTCTCCTAAAATAATTATGTACGCCGATGACACTAATATTTTTTTTACTGATGTTTCAATTTCTAACCTTGAAGGAAGTGTAAATACCTATCTAAGTAAGCTGTCTTGTTGGCTTAAAATAAAGAAGTTACGACTAAACGTGAGTAAAACTAAATACATATTGTTTGCACCTATCAATAAGCCACGGAATATAAGCTTAAATGTTTACTTTGAGGGCCAGATGCTTCAGCAAGTTAAGGTTCAAAAATTTCTGGGCGTATGGTTCCAGGAAGACCTGTCTTGGAATGAACACGTAAATAAATTAGCATTAGAATTAAGCAAAAGTGTTGGATGTATATACAGGTTAAGCCGATTATTACCACTTTGGCTCAAGAAAGCGCTATATTATACGTTATTCTATTCCAGGCCTAGTTACTGCGTGTTGATTTGGGGCACAACGACAGCACAGAACTATACCACATTACTCACATTACAAAAAAAGGTACTACGAATATTTGAGGGATATTATGGTCAGCCGCAAGGTCTCAGCACGCGTCCGCTTTTTACTAAACATTTCATATTGCAAGCTAACCAAATCTATTATCTTAAGCTTTTTCTGCATATACAAAATAATAAGCTATACCCCACGTACTGTTCTTCTAGATGTGTTCAATATTGCCTCCGGTCACAAAGTATAAGAACACCAAAAATTAGAACTACCTACGGTCGGCAGCATATTCTGCATCAAATACCCAGTCTGCTTAATAAACTTGGCAACATTTTAGACCTAAATAAACAAATTTCCAAAAATAGGTTTAAACAAATTCTTCTTGAAAATTGCATTGAATATGTTTAATTTCTGTAAGTGTTGATTACAACCTCCATGTGTATTGACTTCCTTATCTTACTCAATGTACACTGTGTTTATTTCTTAGCACACATTGTTTTTTTTTTTTTGCTGCTTGTTACACTATATGAATGTCGATCTGCTTGTTTTCTCTACTCTGTTATATTTCTTTTGTTTTTTTATAACTAGAGACAATTTAGATTGTCCAATGATTATCTTTTGTCTGCTTATGCCAGCTTGCTGAACTGTATCTCGGAGCAAAAGCCTCTGTCAGGCTGTATAGCCTTTTGCTTTTGCTTCAATTTCTGTTGATGTACAGAAAGAAATCAAATAAACCTCAAAAAACCTCAAACCTCAAACACCACAGATTGGCCCTGGGGTTTCTGCTTGAAATTCAAAAATGAAAGCATCATTTTCTCTTCTAATAATCAAGTTATTGCCGCTAAATCAAAGAAAATAAAGTTCATTTAAGAATATTTTATCAATCTAAACTGATTCAGTGTTTCTGTCCCTTTAATTACCCTTGCATTTCAGAAGAACAGTACTCAGCAAAAACAGCTGCAAATACATCTTGTCAATCAGGAGTGATGAAACTACAAAACTTTCAGAAAAAAAGTTTAACCCTAGCAGCAAATTAGCTGAATATTCTGCCTTATTATGTTATGGGGCTTAACAACCTGAGATTAGGTTACCAGGAACATTGTAGTAGAGGGCTCTGTGTCAATTTTGACCACTTGCGGTTCTTTACCGTGCACGTAAATCCAAGTACATCAGCAGTTCTGCATTTTACGCCCATCAAAACACAAATGCCGTGATGAAACGAACATCTCCAGCACATCATTAAAGTTTGTATCTCTCCTGACCAGGAATCAAACCATGACCACATGCTCAGCAGCACAATACCTGAGCTACTGAGGAGGGCAAGTAGCCTGCAAGTGTAAATTCAAGGCACTAAAGAAGTACACAAATTGATTAGCCCTTCCCAGAAACTTTTTTTTCTACAGGGTGTTTCACGCAACTTGAGCCAAACTTCAAAAATATGCAAATGTCACGTAGCTGGACCGAACCGAGGCAATGTTGTTTGCCGTCGCTTGGAGATACCCAGACTATTTTTTGCATTCTGCCTCGTTACATAATCAGTCTTAATTAGTTAATCAACTTCTCAAATATTATAATTAGATGAAAATTGTCAATGAGAAAATTATAGAACAACAATGAAAAACTCCCGATACAGCTTTCTGTTGCTCAATAAGTGCTACATAAGTGTTTTCCCGAGCATGAAAGAAGCCTGTGAATACAGGCAAAATTGCCATGCGACTGGCACTCGAGGCACTTTGCGTGCATTTGCGAGCTTCTTTCATGCTTTCTTTTTCTTGCTTTTCTCTTATGCTACCCCAAACCATGAATCTAAAACAACTTGCCTAATTCTCTGCTCTGCTGAACAAATTCAGATGATGAACCAAAGCTAATTCGGACCCAATTAGGCAAGCAAGTTTTCACTAGCGTAAACGAAAGAACATACTTTTATTGAGTTGTCTCGTAGTAGACCATGATGGCAGGCCTATATGCACCTACGTTACTCGCCCAAAAATACTTGTGAACCTACAGTTCACAATTATTTCTTGTTCATTTGTTGTGCAGTGGCATGGTTTGTAGAAGGCACCAAGTAAATGTAATCATATCAATGTGCATTGTGGCTGGCAGCACCTTGGGGTCTTATAATTAACTCGAATATGCAACAACGTGAAGTACAAGCTCATGCAGTCGCACAGTGAAGACTTTTCTTTATAGCAAGCCTGTGTCAGCTCCACAAGCCTGTCCATGTAGGAAGGGCAAAATTTGGGGCTTCTAACTTTTCCAATCACACAACTCCTAGAGCAGACACAGCAAAACACACAAGTGCCTAACAATGGTGCTTCTTACGAGAGGTTTATTGGGCTAGTTGATACATGATTATGCTAGGAGAATGCTACTAAACTTAAAAAAAAAAGTGAAAATAAATCGAGAGGCAGACACAGACAAAGTGAAAGGAAGGCGAGTTGTTAGTCCAGCCACCTTTCTATCGCTTTGTCTATGTCTGCCTCTCGATTTTTTTTTTCCTTTTTTAAATTTGGTGGCATTCTTCTAGCAAAATCAATGGTGGATGGTCAGGACAGATGACGGATGTGACATCACATGCAAATTATGCAAATTATATGTATAGGCTGACAAAATGGCTGACGTGAAACAAGTATCCAGGTAGCCCCCAGCTAGACTCTCTTCTGCCTTTGAGTACTTTCCATGCCTCACCACATAACTATATAACCGCTTACTATATCCTGCAAGAGAGACGCTATACACTAATGTTCTCCTCAATGGTAAAATTACAGGAGTCCAGAACCACGCCTTGGGCTTGGCAAAAGATATAGTCCGCGGAGGGCATGCACTGCTGTGAATACCTCAGCCAAGTTTTGCAGTCGTGCGCGGCTCATGGATGGAGCTCACAGGTGGAGCGTGAAGTAGCCTTTCTCTCAAACGCTCTCATTTCAACACAAGCCTGCTGCTTGCTCTCTTCTGGATGCTTTATTACAATTCATATAGCATATTCCCAAACGCAGCTGCCATTAGCCAATAGCTGACATCAATCAAAAAGGGTGTTTGGATCAGTGCACTTCATCCTACTGTAACTGCGTATATTTATTCATGAAGTTAAATAAACAGGCTGAAGTAAGCAAAAATGTGCTTTCAAATTTTGATAATAATTACATACTTCCAAAAGAAAACAACTATCGTAAGCTCATTCAGGGCTGTGGCAGCCTGTGTGGCAAATAAACTTTGGCCGCCCTGTTTATCAGTGTCATAGCAGTCGAACCTCACCAATTTTCACTAGTTTTGAACGCTCAACTAGTCTCGATCCATGCGAAATTTAAGGTCAGGCCACACTCACGCTTGCCTTGAGTAGATGCCTGGGCAGACTAATTGACAGTGCTTCAAAAAATATGCATGTTGGATGTGGCTACTATCAGGTAGTCAAGCTTATGAAGGACAAAGCTGGTCTGCGCCATGCAGAACGGTCAGACTGCTGCACACGCACTCTAGCCCTGTCGTTCACAAAGCAAACGCTACGCATATGCACTATGGTTACATCTAGCTGCAGTCTGCTACGTAGCATAGATTCCATGTCCGCCGCGATGAATCCACTGGCTAAGTGCACTCCGGCTCGCTGAGAGCAATCGCTTGTGACTTACGTCTGGCACGTCGCAGGCGCCAAAATTGGAAGTGGCGTCATTAACATCCAAAACCAAATTTGAACTGTGTGCCACGTTTAGAAGGCGTTGTGGGCACACCCCGCAGTAGCCTTCATCGAAGGAGTGGGAGCACTGCGAAGGCCGTGTGCGATTCCCAACAACTCCGCTTCTGCTGAACGCATTGAAGTGGATTTTGTGGCAGAGTATTTCTGAACTAGCCTATTTTCATTTCAAATGCCCTTCTCCACTTCAGTAAAAAGTGGTTCAAGGCCCCTTTAACCACCCTCACCTACCCTTGCCTTCCCCTAAAGACTGGACAGGCATTTTAAGATTTATTTGATTTCTTCGTAATGACTTAACGGAATAATGCCCAATTGTCACCCCACAAGTTTTGAAGACTATAAAACCCAGAAAATTAAGACCGTTAATTATAGTGTGCCAAGAAAACGGCACCAAGTTTGTATATCTGAACAGTGTCACGGAAATGCGCCTAATTTCTACCAGCTTGAAATCATAACTTTATTTGAAGCTGTGCAGACTGTAGATTCCCTAAATGTTAATATCATAAAGAAATTACCAGCACAAGAATAAGAAAACTAAGTCTAATGCTGAAGTGGAAGAACCAGTGGTTGTTGACCACTTTCTTGGTTCGTGGAACTATAGCACCTGCACAAAAATTCAGCTTCTGCAATCAATGTCACAGACAATGCTGGCACCAGCTTTTAGTTTTGGCAGTGGGTGAAACCGCAACTTTATCAATATCACTAAATTATCCAAACAACCAAACTCATAGTACAACATCTTGGCATGTATACACATCAGTATAAAACAGGATTGGCTCAGAAAGTAACTTCCCTGAGGAACAAGCTTGGCTTAAATGCATCAAGTTCTTGTTGGAAAGCACAGCTGTTGGTAGCTGTCTGACCCTGCCTAGGATCATGGCCACCACCGCCTCCACTGTTGGTACTGGTGCTGTCCTTCAGCAGTAGAAGGGTGACCACCTCATTTGCGCTGCTTATGCATTAAGAAGGTGGATACCACACTAGACCAATTAGTCAGCAAGTAAACGAAATGCCTCAGCCTGCATGTGGGCATGCGGACACTGGGAAGTATATATTTGGATGTGCCAATTCGCCCTACACATGGATTACCAGGTTTTGGTGACGCCCCTAAGCACCAGAGAAGCGGGTGGTCAGCAATTAAGATTGCCTGATGAAGCACCACGCTACTGGCTTACAGCTACACTATAAAATTCAGAGAGGCCAACAAGAATGCTGTAGCATACACTCTCTTCACATTAACATACCCTCAGCACATCACGCACAAAGACCCAGAGAAAGTGCAAGAGTCATCCTGTGGCACTCACCCGAATTTGTCAGCAAAACCCTACAGGATCCTTTGTTGCAACAAGTAGTGAAGTGGACAATATTACATCCTGACATTGCAATGCACAAACAGCTGGAGTGTGCCCCCATGTGCAAGATTAATTTGTTGCAGACTGGCTACTATGTGGGAACAGGTCTGCAGTGCCACCATCCCTGATGAGCCAGCCAAGGTGCACAAGTTGCACACAGGCATCATCCACATGAAACTGCATGAGCATTTTTGGTGGTCAGGCACGGATACAGAACAAAGGCGGGAGAGCTTATCAAGTCGTGCCCCATATGCCAACCTGTGGACAAATCAGCCAAGCCAGTCACACCACCGTTGCAGCCTGTGCATTTTCCCTACATGCTGTAGAAGATATTTGCCACTGACTTGGTTGGTTCATCAGCAAATGCCCTGCACAATTTTCATTTTGCTAATACTCTGACAAGACAACTTCAGCAAATAACCAGTAGCATGTTTCAACCTGAGTGTGACAGCTGACACCGTGACATCTTTCTTGCGAAGTGTGTTTAGCCATGTAGGCTATCCCGATAAATTTGCCAGTGATCTCGGTTCACAGTTCGCAATTGTAAAGATTGAACAATTTTTTAGAGAACATAGTATAGAGCGCTCCTTCTCAATGATCTATCACCCACAGTCAAACACGCAGGTTGAACATTTTAACCATGTATTGAAGGTATTGAAGGCATACATTCACGCCTGCCTGAAAGCACCGCGAGCCTATAAAAGAATTTGTCACTCAGAGCATACCAGTGTACACCATATTTGCCAGCAGGGCAGAAACCAGTGCTACTTTTACACTGCTGTCATCCCCGGACAGAGCTTGACCTAGTAGGAGCTCCTGATTACAGTTGCCGACTGATTTTTCGGACTCCAAAAATTCGGACATGCTCAGTTAGTCAGGTCTGCTTTGCGGCACCGCCATTCTCCCCATAGACCATAATGTAGAACGACTGTCGAAACTTCGGACACCTTGCAACCTCTCGTCTGATTTTTCGGACACTCCTTGAGTCAACTCGATCAAAAGTACCATGCACCGACTCTGACCGGTGCATGGTTTGACTTGCTGAACACCATTTTTGTTTTGAACAGTGCCTCCTTGCTGCCCCACGAAGTGACGCTACTGCAAAATCCCTGCTCATCATCATCGTTTCTGCCTGGTTCGTGGCTACAGCAGTTCCAGTCTCAGCTTAGTAAGCCAGGTAAAGACAATCCATCAGCTGATTTGTTTCTTTCTTCGTGCACGATGCTGCGTGTAGACCACGTTTTTCGTTTGTGCGACTGATGTCAGTGTGATGGCGTGGTGATGTTTGCTTTGTGTGCTGTCTCGAGGTTGCGGTGATCCAACGCGGCCTACGGAAACATTGCGTCAAGTGTCTAATGGTGCCGACAGTGGCCATGCAGACTGCGCTGGGGAATGCCGGCAAGCGGGTGCCAGGAGGCCCAGGATTTGTCGCCTTCCGATGTGCTCCCTACTGGCGCCGAAAATGTCCTGCCGAGACCTGCGCAGTGGTTGCATTGCCATTCCGGACACAGTCTCGATTGACAGTTTCACAGGTGCTGACACTATTGTATTGACATGCGCAGAACTCGACCACGGCGAGATCATTCGTCAGGTTTCTGCTGCACCGCTGGACGATGACTCCGAGTCGAAAGATGACGCACCATGTGCTATGCTGCCGTCGCATGCAGAGCGTGTACAAGCAGTGACTATGCTTTCAGCCGCCTATTGTGACCGTATGACTCTCTCCGAGATTTAGGCTTATCTGACTGCGCGTAAACGGAACAGCGTGCAACGGCGCATTCACGATTTCTTCAAGCCTACTGCTGAGCCCGAATAAGTGCGTGGAAATAAAGGATTTTTTTTTCTTAATCTGCTTTTTCGGACACCTGTTTATTCGGACATTTCCACAGTCCCCATGAGGTCTGAATAAACGGTCAGCGACTGTACCTATATATTTACAAACAGGACGACAAATTGCACGCAGGGATAGCTTCAAATGCCAAGCAAACACCGACCAGCAACATGGTGCAAAGGATCTGCCTCTGCAGCCGGGAGAGGTAGCTAGGGTGCAGATACCAAGTCCCATGCTGAAAAAAAATTATGCAGATCCCACGCAATGTGGGAATCGATGTAAGTGAAGCTTTCTATGCTGTTTACTTTGATTGATGATAATTAGCGGTGATCTTGATGGCAAATGTTTAATTGCTTCAATGTTTTGTCCAACGCAAGAGTGTCGAGTTGATGTTAAACATTATGTTGAGTGCACCACTGCTGTTTGTCTGCGTAGAACACAAAACACAAAGGGAGAGGTGTTTGCTTGAGGCGTTGTTGTGCGCCATATTTCATAACCTCTGCGAGGGTTGATCACTTTCATTGCCTCACATGGCAAATCGCATCGTGGCAGAAGTATGAAACTTGAATTGGATTATGGGGCTGTACATGCCAAAGCTACAATCGGATTATGAAGCATTCCGTAGTGGCGGACTCCGGATTAATTTTGAAACCGTGGTGTTAACGTGTCCCTAAATCAAAATGCACGAGCATTTTTTATTTCGCCCCCGTCGAAATGTGGCTGCCTCGGTTAAATCCATGACCTCGAGCAATATGCCATAGCCGCAAAAGCTATTGCGGCGGGCATAGAAGTATTGATATGATGTGTGACCACTTCCGTTGTGTCACCTAAACCCTGCGGTGCACTTTAGTTAATGCGGCTCCGCTTCTTCTCGCCCTGCATAAGTTGTCCGCTAGACATATCTGCATGGTTTTATTTTTCAGAAATAGCAAAACGCAGCGTACCATTGGCCTCGAGCTCCACCACTGGAAAAGCTGGCGCCACCGTCGCCGTGACGTGCTATTAGGGATCACGTGGACATAGCGGCCGCGTCGGCTGCTTCGGGAGCGCCGAAGCGAGCTGAAAACGAGAGTTTAAGTTCCCTCGTATACTGCGGTCCTCAATTAGTGGAGACATTTTCCCGCTTCGAGTGTCTCCTTTACAACGCTTGAAAGCAATACAATAGGTAGTGGCTGCCTTTGAAGGCGCGCAACATGGTAGGCTACTGCTCGGTGCCGCAGTGCCGGACGCACGCAACGGAGCCCGGTGTCAGCCTTATTCACACGTAGCCGCATGACAAGAAGCTGCGTGAAGCTTGGCTCGCGAAACATAACAACGGCAAACAGTCATCGGCTACAACTCTGGTATGCAGCAAGCACAGACGCGACGAAGATTTCTGCTACGGCGCCGGTTCTGTGATGCTCGCAAAACGCGCACTGAGACGCTCGCGCGAGTACGCTGCCCGACTAATGTCCTGACGGTTTGGTCTATGAACTTGTCGATGCTATAGATACTGGCAAGTTCACTGGAGTGGAAAGGGAGCGGTAAGAAGCACATTAAAAGAAAGCATGGCATATTGTCATGTTTGTGTTATAAATTAATGCACAGGAGTACAAAATAGAAGCAGCGGGAAATCGCACGCTGAGAACACCGATAAACATAAAGTGTGACGCAACTCGAGAAATAATATTGAAACGTCCAAGAATTTAGAAGAAGAAAAAAAAGATTGAATCGTTGCGACGGCACACCACAGTCCCCGTACACGTCGAAGTCTCTACAATGAAATTATTTTTGAATCGCTCTGATAGCGCCCACGCAACAATGGTTGCTTGTATACTGTCCAATGCTCATATTCTTCGGCCTAAAGCTCATGGCACGGTACGAAAACGCGCACGCGGCGAAAGCGAAACAGTGCGCGGACAAGCATGCAGACGCGCAGTCGATCGCTGCAAATCTGCGATCGCTGCATTGAGGCTTCATTCTATTACGCTCCATTTAGTTATAGAAACATTATAAGAGCATATTGCACATAGTTTGCTCTCAGCGTTTACCTACCTTTCACGCAAGAAGCCGGTTCAGGAGACTCCATCACGGCGACCGCGCGCAGTGGCGGTCACTGTACGTATTCGGTAAAGAGATAGCATCTGTAAACAATTCTGTGTTTTCAGTTTGCCCAAGCTTATTATTTAGACAGTAAAAAAACTTATCTCGTTTCGAATGTACTTACAGAAATGTCCGGGAGAGCTCGCGCGTGGTGTTTTCAGTGAGCGCTGATAGCAAAACCTATGATGCGCGCGCCGCGTGATCCCTCATACTACGCCAGCGAGGCGCTTCCGATAGATGGCGACTCCGTAACTCCTCGCCCCCAATACCTTGAACTTAAGTTTATCCAGCATTTTCTCGCCTTTTCATGTCACCTTTTCCCTATCACCCCTCCCTCCTTGTATTTGTATGGGAACTGCAAGCGAAGAGTGGCAAGGCTGTTATTTACTCGTTTCGCGACTGCGTGGGTACTACCCCTTCCCTGCCCCCTCTCTTCCCTCCTCTCTTCCATTCTTTCTAGCTTCCCTCTGGACTTGCACGTTGGTAGAAAGGCAAGTGCTTGCAGGGGGTCATGGATAATTACAGCTGTCAAGAGGCTAAAGTGGTGATGAAACGGTAGCTCCAGAGGCTATTGTGGACATTCAACGTGGTGCATTTCAAAGGAGTTCCTCCCATCTCTTCCCTGCCTCGCTTCTTCCATGTATATCCAAGCTCTGAACAACCCCCCGACACGGTGTGCAGGACAGCAGCGCCACAGCAACGACAACAGTGGGAAAGTCGGAAGGAAAAGGCAAAGAAAGCTTCGCTTTAAAAAACATCAAGCTAGTAAGATCCCTTCACAGTGTATCGGCATCATCAGGATTGGGGACGTTGTTTTGCACAAATAAGTTCCAGTCACACGTGCCAAATTCACTATTGAACTGCTTTTGATCAAAGACTTTAATGAGCAGTTTCATGCCTTTGTTGTGGCACACCACAGTTTTTAACAGAGTTACACATGACAAAGTAATGACCTGCGAATTCACACTTAATAATTGCTGCAAAGAAACAAAGATGATAGGTGCAGACCATTATGGTGTTTTTCACTGGTTGATCTGGAGCGGCCGCCAAAATCCTCGAGCAAGCGCTCGGGTTTCTCAATTCCGAATCGGTCAGCAGAGCGCAAGAACGCTCCGCGGGGGATCACACAGGAAGTCTGCCTAAATGTCACACAAACCGGCTCCGGAAACTAGGCCCGACTTCCCCTCTATACGTTTCCATGGCAACCAAAGTTGCCATCCCCCGTGCATAATTTGACCCTGGCAGTCGCAGAGTCCATCATTTTGATGTCGCACCCGCAAGGATTGTGCATGGACAACGTACATAGAAGAGTAATGAATGGTAATGGGACGTAGAATCAACAATGGAAAATAAATCTAAAAACAATTTATTCAGTTGTCGCTTGCTCATGTTAGTAAAGCAGGTTAGGAAATGACACACAATCACTCTGCTTTTGATAAGTGCCTATACCTTGATACCACTGTGACAAACCTCTGCATGTACAACAGCTTTGCATGACCTATAAAATTGCAGCTATTTCACTTTTGCTAAGTCTTTTTGTATTGTCCTCACTTTTGCTAAGTCTCTTTGTATTGTCCTCACTCTGCATTTGAGTTTGTGGGGTTCTCACACCCATTCTCTTGGGACAAAGGAATGACAACACAGTAGTGCAAACAATCACAAGGGCATTTATTGCACCTTTCATAGATCAATGCCTGCTAGCCGAGTTGCTATACACAAAACATGCCGATGGGCGCGCAACAAATCTAGGAAGTCAGACTCACCGCGACCGGATATAGCGAGCGAATATGTTCGCCCCATGCTGGATCCCAACGCCTGGTCGTTCGTGCATACGGTCACGCGAACGGTGGCTCGTTTGAAGGAGGCCTCACGAGACGGTCTCGCAGAAGCATGGATCAGCGCACATGCGGCACGTCCGCGCTGCTTGCCGTCCCAGACCCAAAGAGAGCGCCTTGTCTTTACCGCACCCAAGTAACCCTGCTGTGAGGCGGCGCTAGCAGCGCAACACTCGCGCCATCTCTCGCACTGCACTTCAACCACTCCGACCGCCGTGGGTGCCAGGCCACGCGGCGAAGTCGCATTGCAGGAGACGGGAGCTATGCGGGAAAACAAGATATCAGGGGACGCGTGAGAGTCACGCATCCCCACAAGTTGCACAAGCAACTCTGTCAAGAGCAGTCCAAGAGCAGCTGCAATGCAAATGCCATGACGCACAGTCCGGGAACTACACCGTCTACCTCTTTGTGTCGAGCAGAAAGTAGACAACAAAGTCAAGCACATCACATACAGCCATCTTTATGAGGACTCCACTATATTTCCTAGCCCAGACCTCCTTGTCGTAACACCTGTCTTACAGCAGGCTCTGTTTTTTTTACATTACATCTACCACTAAAATTTCTTTTATTTTAAAAAATGAATGAGTGCAGCTTTTGTTCATGGCCTCCTTTCCCTACTCAGTAGGATTAGAAGACTGCTGCTGAATTCACTACTCTCTGCTGAATTACATTGGATTGCTTTGTCACACCTGGTCCCACATCCTATCAGTAAATATGAGTTACTAGACGTAAAGTGCCATGCAGGGAGTGTTCTACCTCAATATTTCTGTTGGTGAGTTCAGTAGCAGTAGAGATCGAAAATGAAGTGCTGAAATGCGAGAAGGTGGAGGCGATGCGAGCTACTCCGCCCATTTTTTTGACCACGTTACGACATTCCTCTCCCACCTCCTTTTGTACAGCAAGAACGGCCTTGTTTCGCCCTCCCCCCCCAACATTTCCTTGCGCACACGGCGCGTTTTCAGAGGCGGTATCGTGCATAGCCCACGCGACACAGATGAGGTGGCATCGAACGTATTGGCCCTGCAAACTTGGCCACTAAATTATCATCGTTCAGGAAGCTCATGAGTAATGTGGTTCTGCAGCCACAACCTGCTGTAGCTGAAGTGTTTTCCAAAACGAGGCTCACTACTTCGGTCACAGACCCTGCCAGAGTGTCAGGCAAAGAAATAGTTTTTTAGAGGTATATACACTTCACAGCAACCCTTCGACGAAAGCCTTGTCTAAGGCTCACCACATAGTGCTACTGCTGGTTCATCTTGAACTAGATGCAACAAAAAGATTATTGTTTCAGTGGAGGGCCCCTCAAGGAAGAATGTGATAAACATGTTGGCGTCGAGTGCGCGCTGCTTAAAATTTTGAAGCGTTTCTGGATTGATCAATGGCATATGGAAGAAATTTTTTGCCTTCTCCCATGCTTGGAGACTTGAAGCGTAATTCCTCTATGGTACTATCTTATAGATGACGATGTTGATGACCTCAAGTACTTCACATATTCTGCCTCATACAGTTATAGATATATATAGGAACTCTGTGCTCTACCTCCATGAAGAAAGTATTTTTCCTTTCTCTATGTCTACAACCAAGCTATGGTAGCTAGAGGGATGGCTATGGTGGCTCTAGCCACCATGATCAAGCACTGTGGCACCTTGCATACCACAACACTAGCACATACCCACCACATCGGCCAAGGATCCGGCGGTGAGAACAGAGGGACCGTCTACCATTTTTCAAGTACCTTCATTTTTCATGAAAGGAAAATTGACAACCACTTTCAATTTTGCAGCGCATTAGAATGCTTACCCATTGAAGGGCCTAAATGTGCAGTAGTTTCTCAGAAAAGTGAGAAGAAATTTTTGAAAGAATTTTTCAATCTGTGTAGTCTCTTCTTGAAACTGTGTACATACGCCAACGGATGGTGACAACATTGATTACTGGACCGATGGCAATTTCAAAGGTCACGCATCAACGTACCACTCTTATTCACTGCAACTGCACAAGATGGCACCATTTTTCAACGCATGCTAGCTGGAAGGAAAAATGAAATTACTTGCAAACAAAGAAAAGTAAGCAGAAGAGCAGAAAGTACACTTGCAGGCAACACAATATTGCACCCAAGTTAAATAACTCTCCCTGCGCAGCTTTTTGGTTATGTGATGGTACACAGATTGGGTGTACTGTTTCAGTGTCGAGCAACACCACATGTCATTCTTGCACCTCTTTCGGAGCCATATTAAAAATAAAATTCCTTGTTTCTGGAGAACAAGCATGCTCGCTTCCGTCAATGTGACCACACACTGTTCTCATTTCCACCCTAATCTCAATGCATGTTCCGAGCAGTAGACTGTCCTTTTAACTTTTTTGTACTGCGCATATTGGGTATCGTTAGCCCACTACCTATGGTTTCAAACGCCGGTTTGGAGACTTTCCGTGCCGTTCATGGAGACACTGCGCTATCGGATGTGAAAGAGAAGAACTATTCCTTTGTTTCCTAAGCAGTTCGCTGTTTTTTCCCCCAGGCAGTGATTTTTGAATGTGCTCTGATGTTTTCGCGCTCGTCAAAGTAGAAAGTAAAAACTGCCACCCGCTATCTAAGATTTGAAACACCGCTTTCGAGACCTTCTGTGCCACTCGCAGACACACCGTGCCTTAGGACCTGAAGGAGGAGAACTATATTTTTGTTTTCTAAGCACTTCGGTTTTTCCTCACCACGCATTAATCTTTTAATGCACTCCGAAGTCTGGCGATCGTCCAAGCAGAAAGTGAAAATGGCCAACTGCAGTAGCAGTGCGCACGCTTCGAACGATCGCAGATCTTGCAATTCCGCAGCGTTTTCAGACGATTTTACTGATGGATCCAGAAGCAGCGAGTCTGAGGATGCTACCTTTCAGTCGGACTTTGACTCTGAGAGCGACGACAATGCAAGCCAGCGCGGAAAATCGGCGGCCGCAGCCCAGCACGCCAAACTGTAGTACTTCCACTCAAACTTTTGTAGCGGAATACCTGTTCAATTAATTATTTTTTATTTTTTCAGAGATAGTGCCTCTTAGACGTCAATAAATTTTGCATATCTAATTTTTGTTAAAGTTTTTTGTTAGTAGATACAAGCATGTCTTTAAAAACATTTTTCAATTTTATCCCACAATCTTGATTTTGGCAATCTATATCTTTTTTATGACATAGAGGTATTTGGCCTTAACTCAGGAAGAGGACCTTAGTGTTGAAGATATGAACAACAATCTTATGGGCATCATTAAAGAATCAGCAATAGAAGTTGGTGGTAAGTTAGACAGGATGCCAGTAAGCTATCACAGGAGACGAAAGATCTGATCAAGAAACGCCAACGTATGAAAGCGTCTAACCCTACAGCTAGAATAGAACTGGCAGAACTTTCCCAGTTAATCAACAAGCGTAAGACAGCTGACATAAGGAAGTATAATATTGGTAGAATTGAACATGCTCTCAGGAACGGAGGAAGCCTAAAAGCAGGGAAAAAGAAACTAGGAATAGGCAAGAATCAGATGTATGCGTTAAGAGAGAAAGCCGGCAATATCATTACTAATATGGATGAGATCGTTCAAGTGGCTGAGGAGTTCTATAGAGATTTATACAGTACCAGTGGAGCCCATGACGATAATGGAAGAGAGAATAGTCTAGAGGAATTTGAAATCCCACAAGTAACGCCGGAAGAAGTAAAGAAAGCCTTGGGAGCTATGCAAAGGGGGAAGGCAGCCGGGAAGGATCAGGTAATTGCAGATTTGTTGAAGGATGGTGGGCAGATTGTTCTAGAGAAACTGGCCACCCTGTATACGCAATGCCTCATGACTTCGAGCGTAAGGGAATCTTGGAAGAATGCTAACATAATCCTAATCCATAAGAAAGGGGGCGCCAAAGACTTGAAAAAATTATAGACCGATCAGCTTACTGTCCGTTGCCTACAAAGTATTTACTAAGGTAATTGCAAATAGAATCAGGAACACCTTAGACTTCCGTCAACCAAAGGACCAGGCAGGATTCCGTAAAGGCTACTCAACAATAGACCATATTGAAACTATCAATCAGGTGATAAAGAAATGTGCGGAATATAACCAACCCTTATATATAGCTTTCATTGATTACGAGAAAGCATTTGATTCAGTCAAAACCTCAGCAGTCATGGAGGCATTGCGGAATCAGAGTGTAGAGGAGCCGCATGTAAAAATACTGAAAGATATCTATAGCGGCTCCACAGCCATCGTAGTCCTCCATAAAGAAAGCAACAAAATCCCAATAAAGAAAGGTGTCAGGCAGGGAATTACGATCTCTCCAATGCTATTCACAGCCTGTTTACAGGAGGTATTCAGAGACCTGGATTGGGAAGAATTGGGGATAAGAGTTAATGGAGAATACCTTAGTAACTTTCGATTCGCTGATGATATTGCCTCGCTTAGTAACTTAGGGGACCAAGTGCAATGCATGCTCACTGACCTGGAGAGGCAAAGCAGAAGGGTGGGTCTAAAAATTAATCTGCAGAAACCTAAAGTAATGTTTAACAGTCTCGGAATAGAACAGCAGTTTACGATAGGTAACGAGGCACTGGAAGTGGTAAGGGAATACATCTACTTAGGACAGGTAGTGACCGCGGATCCGGATCATGAGATTGCAATAACCACATGAATAGGAATAGGATGGGGTGCGTTTGGCAGGCATTCCCAGATCATGAACAGCAGGTTGCCATTACTTCTCAACAGAAAAGTGTATAACAGCTGCGTCTTACCAGTACTCACGTACAGGGCAGAAACCTGGAGGCTTAGGAAAAGGATTCTACTTAAATCGAGGATGATGCAACGAGCTATGGAAAGAAGAATGATAGGTGTAACATTAAGGGATAAGAAAAGAGCAGATTGGGTGAGGGAACAAACGCTAGTTAATGACTTCTTAGTTGAAATCAAGAAAAATAAATGGGCATGGACAGGACATGTAATGAGAAGGGAAGATAACCGATGGTCATTAAGGGTTACAGACTGGATTCCAAGGGTAGGGAAGCGTAGCAGGGGGCGACAGAAAGTTAGGTGGGTGGATGAGATAAAAAAGTTTGCGGGATCAACATGGCCACAATTAGCACATGACCGGGGTAGTTGGAGAAGTGTGGGAGAGGCCTTTGCCCTGCAGTGGGCATAACTAGGCTGATGACGATGATTACATCTCATTAATAAAACTATCATGCATGAAAAGTACATTCATTCTACCTTTTGTTTATATTTTACACAAAATATTGAGTGCAGTAGTTCCTTCAGAAAAATAATTTGATGGAACCTACAAAAAACGCCATTTTCCCCATGGTAGGGAGAGAGTAGGGAAAGTGCCTTTAAATTAAATTTACATCTTGTGTCTCCTTCATATATTCCAACTCAGTTCCTTTCTCCCATGCTTCTACACTTTCTTACTTCTATGAAAATGCCCATATCGCTTCAAGTTTCATTTAAACTATCCCTGTAATATTCCAAATTAAAACTCTACCTTGAGCCACCTGTGTTGAAACTTTGTCTTTTAATTTTAATCGTTTTGTGCATTTTCATTCCGTTTGCGATTGGTCAGAAACAGTGCATTACTATTCACATTTTTTTATTTCTTAAATTATGTTATTTGAATTTCGCAGAACACCAAGAATTTGTTGTGACAACAGCTATTGGCCAGCCCCAGCGACTGAATGACACCCTCTTCAAGATTTATAGACACAGTCTTTGGGCATCTGCCATGGCTATCGGAGGCAGAAGTGCTAGAGCTGCCTCGCAGTACCTATCGGTAAAATAGGCAACGCACGGTCATGGCCTGGCCATTACAAGACCTCAACGCTTGTGTTTCCTTCCCAACCCGAGGGCACCTGGTATGCCACATGGTAAAGTGCTGCCATGGGAGCAGCCCAGACCTACTTACCGCAGCTGTGGCCTAGTGGGTAAGACAACTGGCTTGACAATAGACGGTGCGTGGTTCAATCCCAGTTGCTGGATGGCCACCTCTTCATACGGTGGCCACGAGGAGCAGGCTAAAGTTCTGAAACAAAAATAATTTTGCTGCTTGGCAAACAAAAAGCACAACTAGCTATCGTCTTACCTACGCGTTCAAAAAAATTGAATGTGCCGTGTAGCGAAACAGCCTTACTGTGCTGCATTCAAGCTACTGTGAGTTTTGTACGCGTAAGTAGAAGAAATTGGCTATGCCAGCGCAGGTGCACAATGTCTCCAGTGAGGCGGCGTCGCATCGGACGTCGCGTCACACAAGAGTATTCCCAAAAGTGATCCACTGATAATACCGTTCCAGTAATGGCAGAGAACCCGGCATGTAAGGTGCCTGCCAGCAAGAGACCCTCCCCCCCCCGATTGCTCCCATCCACCGCGACACAGATTTTCCAGTTTGGTTGATGGACGTTATTAGTTCATTACGAGTTTATAACAGCATAGCATAAAGTGTATCAGTGTCATAGTCATAGGAATTTCTAAGTTTTCGTAAATTTTTTAAAACCACCTGTAGCAGACAGTAAATTCTTGTCCTTGACCTGGGTTATTTGAAGAGGCAGACATTACCAGAATGTGAACTTGAAACACATATTCAACTAATGAACAAAAATTCACTGATTACATTCCTAATTAATTACATTACAGCATACATTGAAATCTATTAATTGTAGCTAGTGAGATTGCAAGATGCATCTATTTGAAATGAATTTCAAGGATGACACCAGCTTCGAGATATTTCCCAAAGTGTGGGCAAAATACATGGGCATTCCAGCTGCTTTTCCACATCATTGCATAAAAAAGCATTTTGAAAAAAAAAAAAAGAAAAAGTGGCACAATAGTGCCATCTTTACGGAGTTTGATGGCGCACATCTCCAAAGTGGTTTCATTTTGGAAATCCATTCCAAGTGCATGTACCTTGCAAACTCACTGGCTACAATTCACAAATTGCAAACCATACAGTTAAGTAATTAAGAATTAGCGATTTTCTTATACTAGATGAATACATGTTTCTTATATTAGTTGAATACATGTTTCTATTTCTGGTGCAATTAATGGCCGATTATTGAATAATCAAGCTCAAGGACTAGAGTTATGGTATCTGCAACAATTAGATTTTTCAAAATCCCGTGAAACTTAAATGTCGCAGTTCCACCAGAATGTCGAAGCACCAATTGTGATAGCAAATTAGTGGACATCTATATGAAGAAAGGATGGCTGATTTAACGACCGTATAAACTTTTAAACATAGGCATACTAACTAAATTAACAAGCATGGTGTCACGCGCACATAAGCAAGCACGAACGCATTTCACATTGAGCCGCGATTGGCGGCTCACCCTCGCGCGCTCTCACTTGCACATACAGCATACGGCGCGCGGCGACGATTTTATTGCCCTTGGACTTTATGGGGAAGCTCACGGCGACGCCGACGGCAGAAATGCGCCTGGGGGCCTGGGGTGAACATCAATAAAATGTTCCCCGTGTATAACCACGCGCTTTACAGGGTACTGCTATGCTAGCTATTTTCGATCGCTCCGACTGCACATACGTAATTACGACGTATACATGTAACGCAACAACGCACTATACTGGCGCTACGCGACACTTACCTATATGAAGAGAACCACTTCACGGAGGATCAGAACCTTTCGTTCATGGGCACTACGTGCCAAGCAGACCTGTCGCCAAGTGTTTCACCGCAATCCACATTTAGTGTTTCATTCACTGCATGGCAAGTCCGCCCTGTATTGAAGCAGATTTAGCAGGCACGCGTCAGTTATTGAGAAGAATAAAAGTCAAATACGCCTTATGTTACCATGACATACATACTTGGCGTGGGAAACTAGTTTTCAGAGCAGTACTGCGCTCAAAAAGAAAAAAAAATCAGAACCATATTTGAGTGACAAACGAAACGTGAAAATTATTAACTTTGGGATTGTCACGTCCCAGAAGAACTCCAGGATGACACCCACGATCAACATAACGCGGTTCGTCGCTGCTGCCGCCAACCGTCGCCGCGCCATTCTCTTCGCCATCGCAGCTTCGGGTGGCCATGTCAGAAAGGCCGCGTCGCACGATTGAGTCTTCGTTGTTCTCACTCAAGGCGCTCAAAACGTCGCACGTGTCGAGCTTGTCAGATGCTTGGTACCAAAGGCACTGAGAATGAGCTGAACGCACTGAATAAGCTGAAGTATTGCGCAGAACAAGCGAACTGCGGCAACTGCAAACGGTGCCAACCGCGTAAAGAAAGGAAATGCAGTGAATTGACGTGGTTAATATGTCACGTGACATAAATGCCAACGTCACCAGATATGGACGGAGGAAAAAGACAGAGAGAAGGCCATGGAGAAATGAAAAAAAAAAAGGAGGAGGGATCATACCTCAACGCGACTGAAACCGAAATCTGGCGGGCCAGCAGTGGCCCAACACGTGATCGCACGTCAAAGTGCGCGGTTGGTTTTCCCGTTCCCGCTCTGCAGGCAGAACCACGGCATGGCAGCTGAACAAGCGCTCACCCCGCGCACCAAATAAAAACAAGTGGCATAGATATTGGGAACCAAAGGTATCAGCAAATCTCGATTCTCGCTCCGTGATCTCGACGCGAGAGGTCACGTGTTGGGCCACCACTGTGGCTTCACGGAGCGTCCGCTTGCCAAAGCTGGTTGCATTATGTAATGCTGTCTCAATGTGAAAGACCCTACCACTTCAGTAAAGTGTACTAGAATACAGTGGAGGGGAAGGAGCAGCTGGGACGGCACATATGCTTTGCTGTGAGCATGCAGTGAGGCGCGCTACGACGAAAAACACAGTGGCGGCGCTGCGATCAAAGTGGATTGGGCCGCATCAAGGTCGTGCCTTTGGAAACTGCTGGCGATACTTCTAGGAAGGGTCATTCGTACTCACGGAGGAAGGAAACTGAGGGGTGATATTCTCGACACGCATGGCGGCTGCACGGCCGATATTATCCACCATGTTTACTCTCTCATTGGCTGTTGAGAGCTCACGTGCCTTGAAATTTGTGCCGGAAAACGGAAGTTTTGCGAAATGTCATTTTGCATTTTCATCAAGGTGACGAAACGTGACGTGGAGCTGCAAATTTTATGGACTAATACATTTTTTTGGTCCTAGGCAGCTATACTGTGATGTTAGCGCTTCAAAAAGAATGTGAGCGGTAGCATACACAACCAGTGCAATGCATGTGCAATTGCGCGAATGTGTGGTGGCGATTCAAGATATGCGCCATGCCAGCTTGCTGATTGGCTGAAGGAATATCTCGTGATGTGCGTCACAGGAAGGGCTGTTTCGTAAGCGTCATTTTGACGATGCGTGACGTTACGCTGGACCGCCATCGCTGAGATTTTCCGCCATAATTTTTGCTGCAACGAGCCGCGCGAATTATGCTAATGAGCCGCCATATGCAATGGAACCGAGAGGAAGGCGTATCGCCACATTTTCCCCGTCGTTTGGCGCCACGAAAATCTTTTGTTCATAACGCGTGCTCATAATATTTGCATCGCTCTCGGGTGGTGTTGGCATTTGTGTTTGGGGCCATCATTTTTTTTAAAAGAACGCGTTTATACGAAATAATATTGGTTGAACATAGCAAACTTTCGTCAATGTTGTCCACTTTTCACTGCTGCATTTGTATTGTAATCAAGATTAATGTCTTTTTGCACAATCAAAAGTTTTGACAACGCGCTCTTTCTAATTTATAAAAAGAAATGTACGCAAGGCGGTGCCTTGAAGTTTCCTCCCACGGTGCGAGAACCAGCGAAATGAACAAGAGATGGCAGCGCCGGCGCTTGCGTCGCGCTAGTGGATATCTCTGGCGCGCGCAACGCTATCGGTGATATTCGGCCGTTTCTCAGCCAGCCGAGTCGGGCTGAGTCACTTGCGTTTCACAAGATAGCGGTAACGTGGCCTAGAATGTGCGCACATCACCACTAGTAGGTCGCGTATGTTGTCTCAAGCAAGAAAACAAGCGAGTTGGCGCCAACATGCGATGACTCATTCCATTTTCCGGGGACACGCATCCTAGCTATTGAAGCAGACGACGTCTTGTACGCAGCAGACGACGGAAGCGAGAAGCGTTTTCGACCGAATAATCATATGCTTTGAGATAGCTGCTTTATTTTTACTACGGAGGAAAACTTTTTATTTGCTGATAACGCTGCATTCAGTGCCTTCATTTCAGTTTCTTTGGCAAAACGTCAAGTTAGCGTCACGTTACGTAAGCAAAACTGGGCCACTAACGCCACTGGTAGGTTTCGTACAGTGGCAAAGGCGCCGTGCGGGCAAGTTTGCGTTGGTCTCCGTGTTTTCTTGCGCTGCGTTATCTGGACCGTGCTCTCCCGGATGTTTCTGTGGCCAGGTGGGACAGGAGGAACTAAAGTCCGCGAAATGAACGCTCATGCAACGCTGTACGCAAAGTGCCGCGCCACCGCAATGGCAACGGACGAAGGAATATCCGCGGGAAATTTTGCCCTCTTTTGGCGGAGTCATGCTAACAGCCATCGCAGGCCGAAACCGGTGCATTTCATAATCTGTACAGTGAACGCCTTGCAGGTCAGTGATTCCTGCTTTTGACAGCGCATATGGTGCATTTGCGGCACGTACTAGAACGTACGTTATGAATGCATAGTTCCTGTTCAGTAACAACTTGCTTTTGTGCATTTTAAAACACGTGTTGCTTAACTGTTGCTTCTTCCTCGTAGTACTCGCGACAGCACGAAGTCTTTTAAGCAGAGCGCGTTCGAGGTTCATGCACACCTGCACAGGTGTACCTCAATACATTTGCTGGTAGAGCGTTACTCAGAATATGTGCCATTTTGCTGCCCTCGGCACCGTGCGCCTGCCAGCCGATGCTTCATCCTGGAAGATGGGAAAGAAGTGGCTGCTTTGACTTAAAGAACGAATCCTCCCTACCGCAGGCGTCTCTTATCTGTGCACGCGAGAAGCGCAGGGAAGTGAAGGTTAGCGGATGCTCTGCAAGAGTGAGCAAGGCTCCACAGAACGTACGCCTGCGAACACATCAAACGGCTGTTCCATGGTCGCACGTCGGCCGGTTCTACGCGCGTACGTACTGTTCTGCACCGTGAGCCGGCGATCGCAAGACTTTGGTTCCGTGCTGCTTCTAACGTGATAAGAATTAAGGCACCTCAGGCCGCAGTCACTGAATCTAAACGCGGAGTCAGAAATGACACTCTGCCTCCTAGCCGGCGCGCTGTTGTAGTGATGCGCGGCCACCCGAATTTTGTTTAGTAAAGTACGACGAGTCCTCAAGCGAGAATGTGTTTGTGCGCATAAATTTCAAATGGGTCAGTGTGTCGTAGGTGTCTAGTGCGGTTTCGCAGTGCAGTGAGAATGCGTACACTTTTTTCGTATCGCCAGACGTCTAGCTCGCAAGACCGTCTGAGAGCCCGAGGAAGCCCAGGCAGAGAAAAGTAAGTAGAAGGCAGCGATAGCGTGACCTTTTTTTAAAAACACGCAAGAACTGGGCTGCGGCCGGTACCTGCGGTTGATGAGAACAGTTCAGTTGGCTGGCCTTGTAAGACATGTTTATTTTCATAAAACCGGTAAAAGCAGCCGATTCGACCTCACGGACCAAATTGCGAAGCCCATTATGAACTTCTTTTAACATGACTTCGGCAACGGTAATGCAATGAGACATCGCGATTGTTTAGTAATGCTGCGGAGGGCGCGCGTCGGAGCAGCCCTGTTGCACGCAGCGCGGCGTGGTTTCGCGAGAAATGTAAACAAGAGAGGAGAGCTGGCCCGAAAGGCGGAGCAACGCCATGAGCAACGCCAACTTCCGGCTTCACTTTAGCTTCACAAAGAGTGACGTCAGGGCCTCTCCTTAGTTTCCTTCCTCCATGCTACGGAGCAACACGTGTGAGCGCACAGAACAATAACAAATCCGCCATTGTGGCCCGAAAGGCGGGGCCACTACAGCAAAGAAATATAAAAAACAGCAGAACAAAGGAGAACCTACTACGTCATTTCCTCCAGACTTTTCTCCTAGCGCGCGGAGGGGGTAGGGCTACACTGTATACAGTAGGGCCTCTCCTTAGTTTCCTTCCTCCATGTTCGTACTACTTGGCGCACTACTGTATGCGTTCAGACCGCTCAAACGGTGTTTATAATTGGATATGGAATGTAATTTTGCCTTAGGAACAGATGCGTTTTTTCTCTTTCTATTTCGTTTCAGTTATCTTTAATGCCGCTCAGCGATTGCGCGTGCATTGCGGCCGCAGTGTCGGCTTTACTATGTTATTGTACGGTTCCCTTTGAAAAAAATTTTCTTGATCTTCAAGCGGCATGCATCTTTCTTATGTATCCTTACACATATAATTTTCCATTGGTAGGTCTTGCGAAACGCAGACGGAAAAACACATGTAACCTTTCTGCTTGCCGATTCAAACAAATAAAACATATCTGCCCCATCCAGAGCCCTGTACTCAGATTTACGGAAAGTATTCTTATAGAAACAGAAAAAAAAGCTGCAGGGTAACATTCCATTCATGTTTCCGCCTTCATCGTATAACAGAATGCAGAGTAATTGGTACGGGTTCTTTTATTGCGGTCGGACCTCGGGCGCCGAGAACATTTGTAGGTATAGCCATTACACTGTTTATGCTGATCTTTGGCCCGTAAGCCGTGTGAAATTTCTTGTCCAGTCCATGCTTAATAACAACACATAAAAAGCAAAGGCGGCGCGGTAGCCTAATTAGTGGCTTCATAGTGGATATGGCGTTTCGCTTTTTTGAACTCGAGCTCACGTACGTGTTCAAGCCAGGTCGCGGAATTTGCGAATTTGCGGCAATCATCAACATCATCATCATCAGTCTGGTTACGCCCACTGCAGGGCAAAGGCCTCTCCCATACCTCTCCAACTACCCAGGTCATGTACTACTTGTGGCCATGTTGTCCCTGCAAACTTCTTAATCTCATCCGCCCACCTGACTTTCTGCCGGCCTCTGCTACGCTTCCCTTCCCTTGGAATCCAGTCCGTAACCCTTAATGACCATCGGTTATCTTCCCTCCTCATTACATGTCCTGCCCATGCCTATTTCTTTATCTTGATTTCAACTAAGATATCATTAACTCGCGTTTGTTCCCTCACCCAATCTGCTCTTTTCTTATCCCTTAACGTTACACCTATCATTCTTCTTTCCATAGCTCGTTGTGTCGTCCTCAATTTGAGTAGAACCCTTTTCGTAAGCCTCCAGGTTTCTGCCCCGTAGGTGAGTACTGGTAAGACACAGCTATTATATACTTTTCTCTTGACGGATAACGGCAACCTGCTGTTCATGATTTGGGAATGCCTGCCAAACGCACCCCAGCCCATTCTTATTCTTCTGATTATTTCATGGCAGGCATTCTCAGATCATGAACAGCAGGTTGCCATTATCCCTCAAAAGAAAAGTGTATAACAGGAGTAAATTTCCACAATTTCGTAAGATCGTTTTTGGATAACCGAACGGCCACCATAAACGTCGGACAAATCAGAAGCAGAAAGCACATGCTAGGTGACATCGGTACCCCGCAAGGGTCAGTGCTTTCGCCGCTTCTTTTCAACATCGCAATGCATGATCTCGCAAACAAACTCTCGAAAGTCCCGGGGGTAGGGCATGCGATTTACGTCGACGATATCACCATTTGGTCCACGAGCGGCCCGCTAGGCACTCTGGAGCAGAACCTACAGCAAGCGCTGGACACCACGGAAGCTTTTCTTGCAAACACGGGACTGAAGCTCTCTCCCAGCAAATCGGAGCTCCTTCTGTGCAAACAAGGCCCCAGGCTGAGGCAGCCCCTTAGCTCCCTCCCCGTTCACCTTCACACCAGGGACGGAGGAAACATCCCCAGGTGTAACACAATCAAGGTCCTGGGCATGGTCATTGGGGCTTACAGCAATGACAACGCGGATGCACTAAAACGCATCACAAAGAGCACCCTCAACTTCACAAGGGTCATATCACGGGTCGCCAGCCAAAGGGATGGACTGAAAGAGGACAACCTCATGAAAGCATTTCACGCCTTCCTCATCAGCCACGTAACCTACGCCGCCCCCTTCCTCAACTGAAAGAAGATGGAGCTGAATAAAATTGATACATTAATCAGAACGGGATTGAAAAAGGTCCTAAGCCTCCCTAGAAACACTAGCACGCAACGACTCCTCCAATTGGGGCTACACAACACGGCAACCGAACTCTTTGAGGCACAGCGAAACTCCCAATTTAGTCGGCTCTCACTCACAAGGGCGGGCACCGAGATCTTACTAGAAGCAGGCATACAGCCCCTCTTCATGCCACCAGAGAAGTCGCAACTATGCACAAAGGCCAAGAGATCAATAACCGTTGATCCCATCCCACGAAACATACACCCCACGCACAACGAAGGGCGGAGAAAAGCGAGAGCGAAGGCAATCCTTGACAACATCAGACGTAACGCAACGCAAGTCCTCTTCGTTGACGCGGCCAGATATTGGAATCGAGGCGCCTACGCGGTCTCTGTGGTGGACGCCCATGGCTCACTCGTCAACGCAGCCACGGTGGTTACCAACTTCACTCACGAAGCAGAAGAAATGGCCATTGCTGTGGCCCTTCGAAGCTGCAAAGGAGCGTCTGTCATTTACTCGGAGTCAAAACCAGCTATTAGAACCATCTCGTTGGCCGTCGTCCCTAGGAAAGCAGCTACGGTTATCAACACCATCTTCTTCCAAGAAACGGGAGGAGACAACCTCCCGTCCCCACACATCTCATGATTCCCGGCCCACATGGGCAACATTTCCGGACCTCCTGACTGCAATCCGAACGAGCGGGCACACCAACTGGTGCGAGAGCTCACATTCCGCGTCTGCGGTCCGCCCTCTCGCTTCAACCCAGCCTGGAGAGACCTAGACAACAAAGACCCGCTCGTATCATACCACGAAATCACTTCAAATCATAGGTTATCACGAAGAATTTTTCCTCCTCCTCATCCAAAGCTCAAAAAAGCACAGGCCGTCACTTACAGACAGTCGCAGACTAGGACATACATCACACCAACAACACTAAGCAGGATCAATCCTGACCTTCCAACTGAATGCCCACATTGCGGCCACGAATACAACAACTTCGAACACATGCTCTCGCTGTGCCCTGCCAACGCGAGCACGGACTTTCCCGACCAGTCTTCCTGGGACTCAGCGCTCAGAAGCACAGAGCTCATCGCTCAGCTCAAGGCTGTCCAGTGGGCCTGGGCCGTCGCCGAAGGACTCTGTTTAGCGGCCCCGACCTGGGTGGAGCCGCCGGATTGATTTCCCCCCAGGACCTAAATAAGTTCTAACTCACTCACTCAGTCTCATGATCCGGATCCGCAGTCACTACCTGTCTTAAGTAGATGTATTCTCCTACCACTTCCAGTGCCTCACTACCTATCGTAAACTGCTGTTCTCTTCCGAGACTGCTAAACATTAGTTTTCTGCAGATTAATTTTTAGACCCACCCTTCGGCTTTGCCTCTCCAGGTCACTGAGCATGCATTGCAGTTGGTCCCCTGAGTCAGTAAGCGAGGCAATATCATCAGCGAATCGCAAGTTACTAAGGTCTTCTCCATTAATCCTTATCCCCAATTCTTCCCAATCCAGGTGTCTGAATACCTCCTGTAAACACGCTGTGAATAGCATTGGAGAGATCGTTTCTCCCTGCCTGACGCCTTTCTTTATTGGGATTTTGTTGCTTTCTTTATGGAGGACTACGGTGGCTGTGGAGCCGCCATAGATATCTTTCAGTATTTTTACACGCGGCTCCTCTACACTCGGATTCCGCAATGCCTCCATGACTGCTGAGGTTTCGACTGAATCAAATGCTTTCTCGTAATCAATGAAAGCTATATATAAGGGTTGGTTATATTCCGCACATTTCTTTATCACCTGATTGATAGTGTGAATATTGTCTATTGTTGAGTAGCCTTTACGGAATCCTGCCTGGTCCTTTGGTTGACGGAAGTCTAAGGTGTTCCTGATTCTATTTGCAATTACCTTAGTAAATACGTTGTAGGTAACGGACAGTAAGCTGATCGGTCTATAATTTTTCAAGTCCTTGGCGTCCCCTTTCTTATGGATTAGGATTATGTTAGCGTTTTTCCAAGATTCTGGTACGCTCGAAGTCATGAGGCATTGCGTATACAGGGTGGCCAGTTTCTCTAGAACAATCTGCCCACCATCCATCAACAAATCTGCTGTTACCTGATCCTCCCCAGCTGCCTTCCCCCTTTGCATAGCTCCCAAGGCTTTCTTTACTTCTTTCGGCGTTACTTGTGGGATTTCAAATTCCTCTAGGCTATTCTCTCTTCCATTATCGTCGTGGGCGCCACTGGTACTGTATAAATCTCTATAGAACTCCTCAGCCACTTGAACGATCTCATCCATATTAGTAATGATATTGCCGACTTTCTCTCTTAACGCATACATCTGATTCTTGCCTATTCCTAGTTTCTTTTTCCCTGCTTTTAGGCTTCCTCCGTTCCTGAGAGCATGTTCAATTCTATCAATACTATACTTCCTTATGTCAGCTGTCTTACGCTTGTTGCAATAATCACATACTCTTTAACGCTGTACACCTCTCTTAATGCTCCCGGCTAGTCGCACATATTACGAAATTTGGGCTAACTGGCTCAAAATGTTTTATGGAGTTTACTATTAGTATGAGTACCTGGACACACAGGTATACTTTCAAATGAAGCGGCAGACAGCTTGGCCAAAGCTTCTATTGCAGGCCGGGTGTTTACCTTTTCTTCCACAAGTTGTTTCATCATGTCTGTCATGTTTCGAAGATACGCTCTTTTTGAAGTCAAAACCAAATCTAACGCGCTCCATGAAGCGCATCAATTACAATTTCCTTGGAGCATGAATGCTTGGATGCTTGGAGCATGAGCAAAGACACAAGTGGCATTAGTGACTGCGACGTCGCCTCCCAACCACAAATTTATAGGCTCACCGATCTGGTCTGCTAGTTTCCCCTTTGTTCCATTTCTGCAACAGATCAGGAACAGTTTAACATTACTAACGGAACTACCCGTGTTTCTTCACCCTGAGAAAAAGAACACTGGAAACTACAATGCTACATCTCAGCCCGCCATTGAACTCTCCGGTGCTGCTGTCTTTCGGAGCTTCTGTGTTTGGACACTCACACAAGGATGTATGCGTCCCCATAGAAAATTTAATTGTTGAATGTAACCGATTTAATTGTTAATCGCATTTATTATTTTATTTTTCACTAATTGCCTTATTATAAACATATATGCATATTTTTTTCATTTTCTGCGTACTATTAGAATTACTGTTTACTGGAATGTCTTGTATGTTGCTCGTTTTAATTTGTTTATAAAGATTACGCATTTCTAAATTAATTAGCTTAGTTCATATGTAACACCTGCGTGACTCTTGGCCAACCGCTGTTAGTGTGTGTGCCGTGAACTTTAAGGTCATCATCGTGTTTAATACGGAGTGCACTTCAATCATTGTTCCCGCCTCTGATGCCGATGCAGTATGACCCTGCGCTACAGATCTCAGTAATCATGCAATGACGTCGCTACTACAATTAGAAGCGCAATGCTGCTTCCAGTGCAGATTGACGTCGTTTTAAGATATTGCCAAGTGTAACTGAAACGCGCCAGCTTCATGTTTTAGTCGTTTCGAATTAACCGCTCATGTCGGGCACCGACAATAAAAGCTGCTGTGCGTTTCAACCGAGGGTAATAATCGCTTCTTACTCGATATGATTCAGCACTCCATACCAGCGTCTTCATCGCTGTGCATTTGAAGACAAAATGTTCATTGCTGACTTCACACTGGTTAGGTGTATCTGGGCGGGGGTTTGTTGTAGTGCTTCCAGAAGAAAACAATGACCCTTTGGTGTATTCAGAACGTCGTAGCGAGTCGCAAAAAGGTATGAAACTGTAGGTCTCAACGAGACAAGAAATAAGAGCCAGTCGTAATGTAGCAATGAACGGTACAGGCGCAATTACCGCCAACATGGTCTAAAACTGACCACTTTGCACCCTAAATTGGGATGCAAAGTGACTATGAGGGGGTGATGACCACTTTATCATGACGGGGTCGGCCCACCTGGTGTATTGGCCAAAACGAAGTGTCAACCACGAGTCGAAGATACAGAAGACAATGTCTACGTAATTGCTCGTGAAACGCGATACGAATGAGATACGAAATCAGTGCAAAAGAGCCAGAAATAGACAGAATAGAGAGATATAATCAACATTTATTCATCGAATTGAACGACTGTTTGCCTTACTCGGACGAGATTGCGAGCGCTGACATGGGGCGCTATAACGCAAAGCTGTTCCAAACTATTTCTATTCAATTTCTCCAATCAGCACTCCGTAACTAGGCAAACTTTTTGGGCCACGCCTACTTCACCTCTCTGTCACGCCACGTCACAAGAACCATGAAAACTTTCCATGGATATGACGCGGACGCACTGATTATGTATGATGAGACCAAACAAAATAAAACTAATTATTTCCATATCTACGCCTTCTTCGGCAATAGACCTCCTAGATCGGTCAAAAGTTCTCGGGCAGCGCCCACTTCGCCTGTAGGTCATGCGATGTCAGAAAACCGCGATAACTCACTCCGTTAAAGCGACGTCTACGCACTAAAGATGCATTAATATGCCGACGAAAACAGAATCGTCGGAGACTTCCCCGCTCCGAAATAGCACGCGACTCGCTCTGACACTGGCTACTCGGAGCTTCCGGGAGAATTGATTCATTTCAGTACAAAAAAAAAATTGCATGGCAGTATAACAATGTCGAGGCCTTTTGGCCCGTATATGAAAATGCTCTGCCCACTCTTCGCTAAGGATCAGTTTAGCGTCTTTTTTAAGCATTCATTGCACACTGCTGCGATTTTCGACCGGCCACCGCGAGCTAGTCCAGGGGAAGAGGGCCAATCGCAGAAGCCGACACCATCCTTCTCATCCGGTTATCTTCTTTCACTGCGCTAGCTCGGCCCCACCGAAACCCTCTCCACTTCTGCGCGCTCCTCGCTTCTTGTCAGCCAATTAGATAAGGAAAACCTGTCAAGGTAGGCGACGCTAGCCGCTTTGAAAACAAAAGCGACTTCCCATACATGACGAGAGCGACTGATTGGACTATTCAAATAACGCTGCGGTCACCGCCTGATGATTGCGTCGGTGCTTACGTAAATTCGGCGTCAGGAGATAGGAATAAAACAGATTGGAATAATTTTGCGTTATCGGGCCAATATCATGTGAACAGTTTAGGGCATAAATATAAAAGTCGCATGAGATTGTAGCTTTCAGTATTGGGGTGCATAAAATATTAATACTGAATGAAGTTACATGTTGCCCCCCCATACGATGAAAGAAACAAATCAGACACATTGAAAAAGCTAAATTATGGGCCTTTACATGCCAAAATCACGATTTCATTATGAGGCACGCCGTAGTAGGCGACTACGGAATCATTTGGACCACCTGGCGTTCTTTAACGGGAACCTAAACCTAAGTACACGGATACTTCCGCATTTCGCCTCCATCAAAATGCGGCCACCGTCTCTGGGATTCGATCCCACGACCTAGTGCTTAGCAGCCCAACACCATAGCGACTTAGCAGCCACGGCGCGATGCAGACGTCGCCGTTACTTGTTTAACATTTTATTACTCCATTCACTAAAGCTTCGCACCGCATAGCTTACATCATGTGCTTTGGATCTGCGTATTTTTATTTTTTTGGTCGCTAACGGCCTCCAAATTTTTGCTCGTGGCTGCATTATGTAGGTGTTAACGTGATTCATTGCATGGGGACTAAATCATCCAGCAATTTGTTCAAACTTCAAACTGTTACACAATTTAAGCGTACCCCTCGGTTATAGCTACATGCAGAGGACAATTGGCAGACCTGTAAGGGAAGAAGAACGAAGAGAACTGGCGCATGCCAAAGCTTGCTTCGTTTCGCTGCTGTGTTTGTCGTCGAATTAGCGGATTGCAGCTGCGCTATTTTAGGTAAGCAATATTGTTGCCACGACCCATTCTCCACAATATTTCAGACGCACTGCCCGCTCAAGGTGCTTACTTGAAAATGTGTATGCAGGCCCCATGAGGCAACAGTCGGTGCATCCTTAGCATTTGTTGACGAGGCTGACTATTGTTAATGTCATGTACAAAGAAAAATAATGAGGAGGTTGAGTTTCAATGGTTTGAAAATCTGAACACTAAAGTTTTTGAAAAAGCAAAGTTCGTTTTTTTAATGCGAGGGTTAAGAGGAAGCTTTAGCTCGGGTGCGCCTGTCTAAATACATGTAAAAGGAGAATTCGTTTTTCTCGGCAACCACTGCACCGAATTTGACAAGATTTGTTGCATTAAAAAAGACCAATTTAAAGCATAGTGACTTTTGGTTTCGAATTTTTGACAGATTATCATTTCTTTCTTTAAATTTGACAACAATCTCAAATTTTCAAAAAACAAAACTATTATGTTTACAACCCTGTAACTCAACATTGAAGAATGATACCACAATTCTGTGAATAGCACCTAATGGCACATCTAAAGCGGACAAAATTGATCTGTTACACGGTCATCCCAAAAAAATATAGCAATATGCAAATACAGCTTTTGCAGAACCCTCGTACACAACGTAACAAACTCTTAAAAGATATACATTTACGCATCGAATTTGTCCGCTTTCAATGATATAATGGATACCGTTTACAGAACCGCGGTATCTGTTCTTGATACAGAGCTATTTATTTGTAAACTTCAAGCTTCTATTTTTTTCAAACTTTAGAATATTTAAAAATCATAGTAACAAAATTCCGGCACTACATCAAAATTCAGCTTCCAACTGCCACTAGAATTTAACTTCCTCTCTGAAATGTAACAAATTTCATTAAAATCGGTCTAGGGAATGTCTCAGAAAAACGTTCTTGTATTTTACATGTACTTGAATAGCCCACGTCGGAGTTGGGCCCGAGCTAAAGCTTCCTCTTAATGCATAAGGGCATACAGGGGTATGGGATGCGGGCGAATAAACATGATTAAATTAATGAAGAAAGATTTGCGGATATAATGAAGTCCAAGGGGGATCGATAATGTTATCCCTTCGTCCAAGCAGTGTAATCGCAAGGATCATGCGTCGAAAGTGCCACTGCTGCGAGAAGCCGGAGCTTCGTCGGTTTCAACGCAGGGCAAATCCACAGCAGGTGGTGGAGATCGGCTTCAGCATTGCGTGACTTGCAGACTGATTTGCGGCAAAGTTGGTTACTGCGGAAGCGGTGGCTCGCGGATCTCTCATGGTTTGTTGCATGATACAGCTAAAAGCCGATCCAACAAAACCCGATTTTACGAAGTTCACGATATAGCGAAACAACTTCCATTCTCCGGCACGTACACATAAGGTTCAATGTTATCATCAACCCGAATTAACGAAACAAACTTGATCGAACTCGATTTAATGAAGTTTTTCCTGAAAGAAATAAGTAAAAAAAAGCTGGAGATTTTTAAAACATTTTTACACGTGCGCACTAAAGTGATCGCGTTAAAACATCTAGATGCCATGGTCACATCTTTATGTTGACGAGGCTGCACGCCGCGCCCATACACGGAACAGCCGACTCAACATCGCCTCGGTAGGAGCGTTCGTGGTAGCTTTCGTTGTTTCATCATTTATGCGACAGATGGTTGGAAAAGTGGCAAATACAATGCCGCGGTAGCTTTTGCGTGTCGCTACGTTACAATTTTAGATTTCAAAGGACCCAATTTTTTCTCGATTTTACGAACTTTCCGATTTAACGAAATATTTCGAACGGGGCCATCTCTTCGTTCAATCGAGCTTCAACTGTATTGGATCTACGCGAGCCCCAATAATTTACCCATATTATGCAGTTACGCATGTGTATATATTTATCTATCTATCTATCTATCTATATATATATATATATATATATATATATATATATATATATATATATATATAAGTGATGGAGGTTGCTTCCGCCCACTCCGTCAACCCTGGAGCCGCCGTATGTTTTATGAACGCTAAGCTTTGCCGCTTGCCTCGGAAAGTCACGACGTCCCTTTCTGGACTCAGTCGCTGCTGCACTACTGTCTCCATCTGACCGCTTTCTCACTCGGAAAGGTTTGCTATTGCCTCTTGCGACTGTGGACATCACACTGGGCTACAGCACCATCTTCTCTTGCAACCCGTTTCTATATCCTATGTTTCCTGCTCCGCGGGGAATGTCTTGGCAATCTAGAAGCGCTCGAAGACGTGCAAGTTATGGACGTGCCCAATGACAATTACTGTGCTAGTTACAGTGCGCTCAGTGCTGTTTCTACGTGTGACCTATCGCCCAGTGATGTGTTCGGTTCTTCTACTGCCGATGCCCTTGCACCGGTCCAGCGGTCTCAGCTTTTGGGCCTTCTAGAAGAATTTTGTACTTCTTTCGATGTAGGGCAATCTTAATTCCCTGCGCCGGACGCCAAGTGTTACACATCGCAGGGATAATGGCCCGCAATTGCCATTGCGGCAACTTTCATATAGTGTATCTCCTGCAGAACGTCGCTTAATCAACGAACAAGTCGATGACATGATTTGCCGCTAGGTGATAGGACCTTCCTAGTTACGAAGAAAGATGGTTCTGTGCAGTTTTGTGTGGACTACCGCGGCCTGGACAAGACAATTCGCGAGGACGTCTACCCTCTCCCGCGCCTAGACGACGCGATTGACAATCTACAAGGCGCAGAATTCTTTTATCTCAAGATGTTGTGCTCAGGTTATCGGCAAGTACCCGTGGCATACGCCGATCGGCCGAAGACAGCTTTCGTCACACGCGACGGCTTATGCACTCCTAAGCAAAATTACACCCTTTTGCCACACAACGATAATCGTCACCTGTCTTGTCCGCATTTCCTTTCTTTAACGCGGCGAGCCCGGTACTTTACAGTTACGACCAGCATGCGCGTTATCAGCATGACATAGCATTCCCGACAGGAAAGTAGCGGGCGCGGCGTTTTCAAGAAAGGTAACAGAAGCAAGGCAGATGACGATTATCGTTGTGTGGCAGAGATACACCTCAAAGGGTGTAACTTTGCCCAAGAGTGTACGAATTTCACGTAATGCCTTTTGGACTTTGCAATGCGCCCGCAACGTTTGAGCACATGATGGACACAGTTATGCGCGGATGGAAGCTGCACACTTGCTTGGGCTATCTTGACGACATTGTTGTTTTTGCTCCTGATTTCACCATGCACCTTCAACGGCTCCGCTTTGTTTTAACGCGTTTAACAAACTCAGGGCTACAACTAAACCTCAAGAAGTGCCGATTTGCTGCTCGGCAGCTGGCAATTATAGGTTACGTCGTCTCCAAGGATGGAATTCTCCCCAGTCCAGCCAAACTACGGGCCATTGCCGAATTACCTAAACCTACATCCGTGAAAGAACTGCGCAATTTTTAGGTCTGCGTTCCTACTTTAGACGCTTTATCTGAAACTTCGCCACCATATCGCCCCTGACGAAGCTCCTTGGAAGCAGCGGGCCCCTCACTTCGTAGTCGTCATCGTCAAAACGCGACGATGCGTTCGCAATCTTGCGCCGTTTGCTGACGCCACCACCAACTTTGCGTCACTACGCGTCCAGACGGCCCCTACAGAGTTGCGCAGTGACGCCAATGGTGTTGGCGTCGGCGCCGTCGTTGTGCGGCGCAAACACGGGCTTTCTGAATATGTAGTGGCTTCATTATGCAAGTCGTACGCTTACGAAAGTCGAGAGTAACTACACCGTAGGGAAAAAGAAGGTTTGACGATCACATGGGTTCTTAATTAGTTCCGGCCATATTTGTATGGCCGCCTATTGTCGTCGTCACGGACCACCACGCAGTTTTTTGGTTGTTGTCACTAAACGAACCCTCAGGCCGCTTTGCCCGTTGGGCACTTCGCCTGCAGGACAACGACATTCGCGTGCTCTACCGCTCTACCGTAGCGGCCGCCAGCACTCGGACGCCGACGCCCTATCGCGCTCACCCTTGCCCGACGACAATGCCCGCTGCTACGTTTCCCAGCTTGCCGTTTCTTCCCTCGACTTTTTCACCATCGCTTCTGAACAGCGTAAGGACCCCTGGATCACCTCATTGATAGACTTACTCTCTGATCCATCGGCACAACCAACCACTCGCGCGTTATGTCGTCAAGCCCAGCCCTTCGCTATTCGCGATGACCTACTCCACCGACGCAGTTACACCACCGATGGCCGCCAGTGGTTGCTAGCAGTACCCTGCCGTCTGCGTTCTGAAATGTGCGCGTCATTCCACTCGGGCCCACAGTGTGCACACTAGGGAGTATTCAAAACGTACCAGTGCATTCGACAGCGGTACTAGTGCATGGCGCGGGATGTACAGCTACGTTCAGAAGTTTGTTCGCTCGTGCCCCGATTGTCAGCGCCTAAAATCTTCATCGCGCCGCTCGCCAGCCGGTCTGCAACCATTACATTGCCCTAGCCGGCCGTTCGGGCGCGTCGGCATCGATTTGTATAGGCCACTTCCCCTGACATCTGCTGGTAAACGCTAGGCCATTGTGGCGGTTGACCACCTCACGCGATACGCCGAAACTGCCGCCCTCCCAGTGACTACAGTGCGCGATGCTGGCTTTTTCCTGCTTTGCCGATTGATTCTGCGTCATGGTCTACCACAGGAGTTGCTCAGCTATTGTGGACGTGTCTTCTTTTGGGAAGTCTTCGAAGCCATCCTCAAAGAGTGCCACGTTGTGCATCGCACAACTACTACTTACCTTCCGCAGACCATTGGCCTCACAGAACGCTTTAGCTGTACGCTTGGCCACATGTTCGCAATGTACGTAGTCTCCGACCCCAGAGATTGGGATGCCATTCTGCCCTTCGCAAGCTACGCCTACAATACCGCCACTCAGAACACCACTGGCTTTTCGCCCTTTTCCTTATTGTACGGCTGGCAGCCGTCGCACACGATCGACACAATCATTCCGTACCAGCCCGATACATCTGTGTGTGCGCCTATTTCTGCTACAGCTAGACATGCCGAAGAGTGTCGCGATCGCGCGCGAGCCTTTACTTCAAATGACCAAGAGCGCAAGAAGAGCATTCACGGTGAAACCATTTCTGCGCCCATGATCAATTCCGGAGCGCTTGTGTGGCTCTCGGTCCATTCCACTGCACCTAGGCTTTCGTCGAAACTACTGCTTTAGTATGAAGGCCCCTACCGCGTCGTCGAGCTCACATCTCGGGTCAACTACGTGATCGAGCCCGTTGAACCCTCTACGGACACGCGCCGTCGTGGACGAGACATTGTCATGTTAACGTCTACCGCCTCAAGACCTACTATGACCCACTCACAGTGACAAGCTGTTAGGTCGCCGGGTGGCTCTATTTTCGTTCCCGGGGATAACTGTAGAGAGCATTGGAACGATATAGTGGGCCGTCTTCTCCAGCGCTTTCTGGTGGGTCGTCCTCTTCAGCGCTTTTGCTCGTGAATGCCGCTCGGGCTAAGAGTCCGTGCCCTGCACTAACGGTCGGTCCCAAGCGCCGCTGACTAATCAACGCCTTTACAATATATATATATATATATTGTTACGTGTAGAAAGACGCAGACGGAAGAGGCTATATATATATATATATATTTATATATATATATTGTTACGTGTAGAAAGACGCAGACGGAAGAGGCTATTTACACTGCACTGGAGCCTGAGCACAAGGCCGACATTCGCTCGCGCCAAGGACACAGACCCTTCATTGTCATTCTCGCGGCGGCTCGTATCTTGAGTATCTTCCGATAATATTGTAATACTACCTCCCGGTGGCAAAAGCGCCGTCACGGCGCTGTTAAATATCTAAGGCGCGTGGAGAGTTGCAGGGCTTGAGTGAGGCGACGTGGACAATGTCACTGGTTGTCACAGCGGAGGACGTAGTGGGCGTGGCTAGAACAATTTCATAGGTGACATCGGTCACTTGGCGGAGCACGCGATATGGGCCTGTATAACAGGAAAGCAGTTTCTCACAAAGGCCAACTTTACGCGATGGTGACCAAAGCAACACGAGGGCACGAAATAGACATCACGGTGACGGAGGTCGTAGCGTTGCTTCTGTTTGTGTTGAGACACTAGTAGACGAACGCGCGCAAGTTGACGAGCATGGTCAGACCGGGCGATTGCATCACGGGCATAAGCGCTAGTTGAAGCTGTGGTGGACGGAAGCACAGTGTCTAGTAGTAGCGTCGGTTCTCAGCCATAAAAGATGTAAAACGGGGAAAAGCCAGCAGTTTCGAGACAGGAAGAGTTGTACGCAAAGGTAATGTAAGGTAGCGCCAGGTCCCAGTCACGGCGGTCGTCTGATACGTATTTCGATAGCATGTCAGTAAGGGTGCGGTTCAAACGCTCAGTGAGGCCGTTCGTTTGAGGGTGGTAGGAGGTGGTAAATTTATTCTGTATGGAGCAGGCCCGCGTGATGTCGGCAAAGGACTTTGGCCAAAAACGTACGGCCACGGTCTGTTAGCAATTGAGGCGGAGCACTATGCATTAAAATGATGTCATCTAAAAGGAAGTCGGCAACATCAGTTGCACAATTGGTCGGAAGAGCGCGGGTTACGGCGTAGCGGGTCACGTAGTTAGCCACGACTGCAACCCACTTGTTTCCTGATGTAGATTCCGGAAATTGGCTGAGAAGGTTTAAGCCAACACGATGGAAGGGCTCAGCAGGGATGTTGAGCGGCTGCAGGTAACGAGAGGGGAGCTGGGAAAGTTTATTGCGTCGTTGGCAAAGTTCACAAGCGGCGACGTAACGTCGTACGGAACGGGCAAGGCCCGGCCAGAAAAAACGGCGACGTACACGGTCATAGGTTCGAGATACGCCGAGGTGTCCTGCCGTTGGTGCGTCGTGAAGCTCTTCTAGAACGGTTCAGCGGAGGTATTTAGGTATGACAAGTAGGAACTCAAAGCCGTCCGGATGAAGGTTACGACGGCACAGAGTACCGTCCTGGAGGACGAAGAGGCGTAGAGGGGCATCAGCCGAAGAGTGTTCAAAACGGTCGACGAGTGCTCTGATGTAGGCGTCATGACGTTGCTCGTCGGCGAAATGAAGCAGCTGTGATACAGAGAATACGCAAGCAGCACTGGTAATATTGGAGGAGTCAGGGTCGTCAACAGGGTAACGCGACAAGTTGTCAGCGTCTTGGTGCAGGCGGTTAGACTTGTAGAACCCGGAATATGAATATTCTTGTAGCCTCAAAGCCCATCGACCCAGCCGGCCTGTAGGATCGTTTAGCGATGAGAACCAGCAGAGAGCATGATGGTCAGTGACTACGGAAAAAGGGCGACCGTAAAGGTAAGGACGGAACTTCGCAACCGCCCAGACAACAGCAAGGCATTCTGGTTCCGTAATGGAATAGTTGCGCTCCGATGGTGCAAGCAGGCGGCTCGCATAAGCAATAATGCGATCCTGGCCACGCTGTCGCTGGGGACGGCACCTACGCCATGACCGCTGGCAACTGCACGCAATTCTGTAGGGGCATCAGGGTAGAAGTGGGCGAGAATGGGTGGTGAGGTTAGAAGAGGGACGTGACGAGAGAAGCCGGCGGCTTCTGAAGTGCCCCACGGGAATTGTACGCCTTTCTTCAAAAGATTAGGGAGGGCTCTATCAATTGTCGCAAAATCTGGAACAAAACGACGAAAGTACGAGCATAGTTCTACAAAACTTCGGACGTCTGCGGCTGTCTTCGGAACCGGAAAGTCTCGGACAGCGCCAGTTTTGCCGGGATCAGGCTGTACTCCGGAAGCGTCAACCAGATGGCCCAGAAGAGTAATTTGACGGTGGCCAAAACGACATTTGGACGAGTTAAGTTGCAGTTTCGCCTTTCTAAATACATCAAGTATAGTTGTTCGACGCTCAAGGTGAGTGTCGAACGCTGGCGAGAAGACGATGACGTCGTCGAGGTAGCAGAGGCATGTGGACCATTTGAAACCTTGGAGCAAGGAGTCCATCATACGCTCAAAGGTGGCAGGGGCGTTGCATTATCCAAACGGCGTTACTTTAAATTGGTATATGCCATCAAGTTTGATGAACGCGGTTTTTTCTCTGTCCATATCGTCAGCAGCAATCTGCCAGTATCCAGAACGAAGATCAATAGAAGAGAAATAGCTGGAACCATGGAGGGCATCGTCCATACGTGGGAGCGGGTAGTCATCCTTCTTAGTAATGTTGTTCAGATCACGCTAGTCTATACAGAAGCGCCATGTGCCGTCCTTCTTCTTAACAAAGACCACAGGTGACGCCCAGGGACTCGAAGAAGGCTCAATGATGTTTTTATCTAGCATTTTTTCACTTCACTTTGAATTACTCGGCGTTCCGACGCAGAAACTCGATATGGTCGTCGGTGAATAGGCGTAGCATCGCCAGTAAGAATCCGATGCTTGACCGCGAGCGTCCGGCCTAAAGGGCGATCGTCGAAGTGGAAAATATCTCGGTAGGACGATAATACTTGGCAAAGGTCTTCAGCCTGCGCAGAGGACAGGTCCGTCGCAACCATTTTCTTTATGTTGGGATCGGCGCCCGAGGTTGGCTCGAGGGGCCTGCGAAGCTTGCAAGAACCATCGGTTGATAACGCTGCCACATGATGATCGCCTAGGCAATCAACGTTGGCAAGGCAAATTCCTTGCGGCAGAATTTGCTTTGCCAATCCAAAGTTAAAGATAGGTATGCGAGTGCGGTTCACAGTAATAGTAAGTATATTGTGAGGCACGGCAACGTCATAATGTAGTGGAATCTCGGCCAGAGGAGTGACGAGGTACTCGTCATCAAGAACTGGTGGGGAAGACAACTGTTCAATAAAGGCTATTTACTTTGGCGGCAGGCGGAGAAAGCCAGTAGTAAGCGGCACTGGGGTGCGTCAGAAGGTTCTGCGAGAATCGGCAACTCAAGGCGAAGGGTACTGGCAGAGCAGTCAATAAGGGCAGAATGCGCGGAGAGAACGTCGAAGCCGAGAATTAGGTCGTGGGGACAATGAGCAATCACGATGAAGAGGACAGGAGTGTGGCGGCCCGCGATGCTGACACGTGCCGTACACGTGCCGACGATAGGCACAGTACCACCATCCGCAACGCGGACGACGCGCGCCGACGCTGGGGTGAGGAGCTTTTTTTGTCGTTGTCGGAAAGCAGCACTCATACAAGAAAGATGTGCGCCTGTATCGATGAGTGCAGTGACAGGATAGCCGTCAACGTCAAGAAGGTTTTGGTTCGTAGGTAACGTGAGTAGAGGATTTGAGGGCAGGGTCGACAACGCAGCTTCACCTCCAGAAGCTGCAGTGCCTAGTTTTCCGGCTGGGTCCGGGAGGCGATAGGCGGCGAAGAGAAGCGGCCGGGTGGGGGCGAACGAGACTGATGGCGTCGAGGTATGGGCGAGCGGCTGTAGTGAAGGTTCGAAGCAGGGGCATCAGCGGCAGTGGGTTCATGGCCGTTGGCATAGGGAATAGAAGGTCCAAAGGTGCGGGAATAAGTGGCGGCGTATGTCTGAGGAAGTGGTTGCCATCGGTTGCGGCAGTGACGATCGACGTCGCCGATGCGACAGCAGTGGAAGCAGATCAGCCTGTCATCAGAGGTACGCCATTCGGACGGATTGCGGCGAGATGTGGCAGAAAAGGACTGCCGGGGACGAGGAGGGCCGGTACAGAACTGGGGAACGCTGGGTTGAGACGGTGAACACACGGAGTTCAGACCCATGTTGTCAAATTCCTGTCTGACTGCGGCCTGAATCATCGCAGTCGTGGTTGCTTGTGGCGGATCGGGAGGCATCGCGGAGAAAGCTGGCGAACTGGCGGCCTCGAGCTCGCGGCGAACAGTACCGGTGGCGTCGACACAGGTGGGGGCCTGACGCGGTCGACCCTCACATGTCGACGTAGCAGCAGTGTTGGGTAGCAGCGTGATGTGGTGTGTGATACGGTGGCTCTTAACTTGTTCAAGGCGACGGCATTCTTTAATGATGGCGTCGATTGTCGAGACGTTGCAGAAAACAAGCAAATTGAAAGCGTCGTCGGCGATGCCTTTTAGAACATGTGACACTTTATCTGCTTCAGACATAGCATCGTCAGCTTTGCGGCATAGAGCCAAGACGTCGAGGATGTATGAAACGTACGGCTCTGTAGATGTCTGAACACGAGACGCAAGAGCCTTTGTCGCGGCAACCTTGCGGCCAATGGGGTCGCGGAACAGTTCCCGTAGCTTTTCTTTGAAACTGTCCCAACTGGTTATCTCGTCGTCATGCGTCTTGTGCCCCACGCGTGGGGTGCCGCCGATATATGAGATGACATTGGCGAGCATAATGGCGGGGTCCCACCTGTTGTTAGAGCTGGCATGTTCATACAGCTTGATCCGTTCGTCAACGTCTTGTCCCTCAAAGCCAGAGAACACACCAGGGTCGCGATGTTGGGCAACCGTGACGATTGGAGCAGTCGGACAAGCCGAAGCCATTCCAGAGGCGGTTTCGTCACCGTGGGACATGGTGACAAGCTCGATGTACCAACCACTCCGGAGTTCCGTGGTGAGGACGGGAATCGCGCACCTCCACCAGAATGTTACGTGTAGAAAGACACAGACGGAAGAGGCTATTTGCAGGGTATTTACATTGGACTGGAGCCAGAGCACCAGGCCGACATGCGCTCACGCCAAGGGCACAGACGCACTTCGTCGTCGTTCTCGCGGCGGCTCGTCTCTTGTGTATCTCCCGATAATATCGTAATTATATATATATATATATATATATATATATATATATATATATAGATATATATATATATATATATATATATATATATATATATATATATATCCCCGCAGGGGCGTCTGCGTCCGCAGGCGTTTGGTGTGTTGCGACAGCACGTGCCCGAGCACACGAGGGTTGGACCCTCCCGCTTGTAGCCGTGCGCGGCTTAGCCGTGTCTGGGGAAAAGGGGATCCTGGGCGTTGAGCCGATGTTGGGTGTATAGACCTTTAAGGTCCCCCGGCCGAGGCAACATACCTCTTCGGCCTCGGCTTCACATAGACGGCACCTCCAGGCTGACCCACCTGGAGGAAATCGGCAGTCACCTTTTCCTGTCCTTCTCAATCTTCGTCTTTCTCTCTCATTTTCAATGTTTCATGTCTCCCCTTCGCTTCTTCTTACTTCGAGACTTTCAGGTGGCGAAGGTTAACCTGGTGTAGCTATCCAACCTTGGGTATCGTATATTAGGTTATAGTGACTATGTACAGCTGGCGTCTTCGTTGCTTTTGGGCTTCGTAGCGTCCCCTTGTTGGCTCGGTGGTGGGCGGCTGGCATAGCTACCGAAGTGATATTTATTTTGATGGCTTTTTCATCATTCCCCAACTCCCTGATCGCCCTCTTTCCAAGAGAGGGCGCACCGATGACTCGCTGCAACTTTTCGGCCAGACCAAAGAAATTTACCCAACGTACCATGTTTTAAGTTGTGGAAACCCTGATAAAATAGCAAGAACTCTATCACCATCTGTTTTCGCATAGTCTCTTACTGAGAAACTAGGTCCCAGCTACAAGGTCACAAAAATGGCCAGCGGTGATGTGTTGCTCGAAGTTAGTGACAAGAAACAGTACGAGAATCTATCTGGGCTGGTTGAAAGTAATAGTATCCCCGTCTCGATAAATCCGCATCATTCTTTAAACAGTACACGCGGAGTCGTATCTGAACGAGATCTCCTCGATTTTAGTGAAACCGAGCTGCTTGAAGGCTGAAAGGAACAGCGCGTGACAAATGTCCAAAGAATAAAGATAAGGTGGGATGGCAAAGACATCCCCCCTAAACACCTAATTTTGACATTCTGCACAAGTACTTTACCAGAATATATTGAAACAGGCTATATGAAAATCAAACCAAGACCCTACATTCAGAAACTGCGCTGGTTCTTTAAGTGCTAGCGATTTGTTCACGGCTCTCAGAGCTGCCGGGGCCGTACCACATGTGCAAAGTGCACTTCAAATGAACGCCCCGCCGATAATGGTACTAAGGCACACCGCTGCACAAACTGCGAGGGTGACCACCCTGCATACTCTCGGTCATGTCCTTCTTGGAAGAAGGAAAATGAAATCATAACATTAAAGATCAAGGAGAACATTTCTTTTCAAGAAGTGCGAAAGCGTATTTATTTCCTCCATACCGCAGGGTATGGTGGTGCGGTGCGTAGGGGGGCAGCACCACAGCAGACTGGAGCATCAGCCCGGCCCACAAGGAGTGTGGCCACGGCAGTGCCTTCAGCCCCCCATGCGACAGTAGCGAGCGCTCCTGCGCCGTCTCTAAAGGAGGGCCCATCGACCTCTGGGTTGGTGGCCTCCAAGGCTCTGCTTTTCGAGGCAAGGCCTACCCTGAAATCACCCCGCTCTAGTGAGCGGAAGTCCAGCGGCTCCCAGGAGTCGATGGACACAACCACGAACCAGGTGGCGCATGCGGCGCCTCGGGAGCGGCGCACATCTGGTGACCGCTTCATGAAAGAAAAAATGGGGATCATGGGGCCTGGAAAGGCTCCATAAGCCAACTGGCTCCTCTTGACACACAGCACATAAACACAAAGAATATGGATACACAAATGTTACACTGGAACGTGAGAGGTTTTATTCACAACCTCGATGATATCAAAGAACTCTTACATAAATACAATCCAAAGGTGCTGTGTGTTCAGGAGACACATCTTAAATCTACACAAACTTTCTCAGGCAATACGCAATTTTCCGGAAAGACCGAGATGATGCTGTTGCATCGTCTGGCGGGGTAGCAATAATAGCCGACAGAGGCGTTGCTTGTCGGCAACTGCAACTCCAAACTCCTCTTGAGGCAGTTGCTATCGAAGCTGTTCTTTTCAATAAACTAGTTACCATCGCGTCTGTATACAACCCCCCCCCCCCCCAAGTTATCAACTCTCTAGCACAACATTTCAAAGCTTTATTGATGAGCTCCATCACGCTTACATAGTCGTCGGTGATCTAAACGCGCATAGCACACTGTGGGGCGACTCTCGCTGTGATGCGAGAGGATGGCTTATAGAAAACTTCCTATTCACTTCAAGTTCCTGCTTGCTTAACAAGAAAAAATCCAACATTTTACAGCTCTACACATAAAACATTTTCTTCGATAGACCTAAGAATAGCGTCTAGTACAATTGTGCCATATCTGGAGTTGGATGTCATTAATGACCCCTATGGCAGTGATCACTTCGACATCGTTCTAAACCTTAAAAAACAAAGTGAGTGTCCTGCACATGTTCCTCGATGGAAAGTTGCTTCAGCCGACTGGACGAAGTTTCGTGAACACAGCTGCCCTGGAATGATATCTGTGCTCTTAGGCTAGACGACGCAGTAGCATACATAACAGCGTTCATTATTGATGCTGCATCAGTATGTATCCCCCAAACAAAAGGATCGCCCTCGAAACGACGTATTCCATGCTGGAATGAGGAGCGTGAAAAAGCCAAGAAAAAGCAAAACAAGGCTTGGAATCTCCTCCGTAACTCCCCAACCACAGAGAATCTAATTAATTTCAAGGAGATCAAGTCCAAAGGTAGAAGAACGCACCACCGCGCTAAACGGGAAAGTTGGACAAACTACATATACATATACATCAATTCATATACAGACGAACGAAAAGCCTGGAACAGTGTGAACAAAATAAAAGGCCGCGAAACTCCATGCCTTCCTTTAATAAATACACAAGGAGACACTCTTGAGGATCAAACAGATGGTCTAGGAGCACATTTCGAGCACATTTCCAGTACATCTCATTACACAGATGCATTCCTAAAATACCAGCGACTAGCAGAACAGATGAATTTGGGTCGGAAAAGCATATCCAACGAAGTATACAATAGTCCATCTAAAATGGCTGAGTTCCAGGCTTCACTGGACTGCTGCAACAAGTCCGCTTGAAGAAGTGACAGAATAGTGTATGAGATGATGAGACACTTACACCCCGAAACACAAAAACACTACTGTGACTCCTCAACTCTATGTTCTCCGCCGGCTACATTCCTTCTGTCTGGAAAGAAGCAATCGTAATCCCTATTCTCAAAGAGGGCAAGGACCCTTCCTCACCCAACAGTTATAGGCCTATAACTCTGACAAGTTGTCTATGCAAATTATTTGAGAAAATGAGTAAGCGTCGCCTCATTCATTTTCTTGAAAGCAACAAGATACTCGATCCCTTACAGTGCGGTTTTAGGGGGGGTAGATCTACAACAGATCACCTTGTCCGCATCGAGGCAAATATCCGTGATGCCTTTGTACACAAACAGTTTTTCCTGTCAGTATTTTTAGATATGGAGAAGGCATACGGCACAACCTGGCGCTTTGGAATCCTCCGTGATCTGTCTGAAATGAGAGTTCGAGGCAACTTGCTGTACGTGATTCAGAGTTACCTCTCTAACCGCACGTTCCGTGTTAGAGTTGGTAACGTTCTGTCTCGTCCCTTTATGCAAGAGGCTGGTGTTCCACAAGGAGGTGTGTTTAGCTGCGCTCTTTTTATTGTCAAAATGAACTCGATCCAGACTGCCATACCACGTAGTATGTTTTATTCTGTATATGTGGATGACATCCAGATAGGTTTTAAATGATGTGATCTAAGTAACTGTGAGCGACAAGTACAGATTCGCATAAATAAATTGTCTAAGTGGGCGGAAGAAAATGGTTTTAAGAGGAAGCTTTAGCTCGAGTGCTCCTATCTAAATACATGTAAAAGGAGAATTCGTTTTTCTCGGCAACCACTGCACCACATTTGACGAGGTTTGTTGCATTTAAAAGACAAACTTAAAATCTAGTGACTGTTGGTTTCGAATTTTTGAGTTAGATAGTCAATTTTTTATTAAAAATTGGCAAAAATCGAAAATTTTCAAAAAACGAAACTATCAAGTTTACAACTCTGTAACTTAACCTCTAAAAATGATAATACAATTCTGTGAATTACATCTAATAGTACATCTAAAGAGGACAAAATTGATATGTTACACATGAATATAAAAAAATTTAATCATAGGGAAATACAACTTTTGCAAAACCGTTGTAACCAACGTAACAAATTCACGTAAGATGTAAAATGACATATTGAATTTGTCCGCTTTGAATGATCTAATGGATGCCGTTTACAGAACCGCGATATCGGTTTTTGATGCAGAGCTATGAATTTGTAAACTTCGTGTTTCTATTTTTTTCAAACGGTCAAATATTTGAAAATCGTTTTAAGAAAATTCGAGCCCTAAATCAAAATTACGCTTCCAACAGTCACTAGAATTTAACTTTCTCTTTCAAATGCGACAAATTTCATCAAAATAGGTCCAAGCGTTATCTCATAAAAACGTTTTTGCGTTTTACATGTATTTGAATAGGCCGCGTCGGAGTTGGGCCCGAGCTAAAGCTTCCTCTTAAGCTAAACCCGCAAAAAAGTACGTGCGTCCTGTTCTCTAATAAGAGAGGTATACCGGCGGACCCCGTAATCGATCTCAATGGAGAACGGTTATCTGTGAGATGTGAACACAAATCCTTAGGGATCCTTCTAGACAGCAAGCTAACTTTTGTGCCACACCTGGAGTATCTTAAGGCAAAGTGCCTCAAGACTATGAATCCGCTGAAGCTGTTGTCACGCATAGCTCGGGGAAGCGATAGGAGATGCCTAATAAAGTTGTTAAAAAGTCTAATATCAACACGCCTTGATTATGGGGCCATAGTCTATAATTCTGCTTGACCTAGTACTCTAAAAATGCTAGATCCTGTCCACCATTTAGGCATCCGCCTTGTAAAAGGCGCCTTTAGAACTAGTCCTGTGCAAAGCCTTTACGTCGAATCTAATGGATGGTCCCTATACTACCAAAGCACATATTTAAGTCTTTCGTATGCCTTGAAGGTAAAATCAGCTGTGGATCATCCACGTCATTCAATTATTCGCGACTCCTCCACGGCCAAGCGGTTCCGTAAGCGCCCAGGTGTCCGGCCTCCTCTGTCCCTGCGGTTGGAAGCACTCTCAGAAAAAACAGGGGTCCCTCTTTTAGAGAATGTCTTAATGGCCCCCACTCGGCTTCCACCGCCTTGGGAGTGACAAACTATCCAATGTGACATCTCTTTCTTAGAATTATCTAAACAAGCACTGAGGCTAACATACAATCACATTTTCTTGAACTTAAAGAGAAGTATTTCTGTGACGAATATTACACAGATGCTTCGAAGTCTCCTGCTGGTGTTGCTTACGCAGCTCTCGGACCCCCATTTTCAACATCTGGAGCACTAAACCCACACACCAGTATCTTAACGGCAGAAGCATACGCAATACTTTTGGCTATTAAACACATAAGGCGCAGAAATGTCGCTAAGGCTGTTGTCTTTACAGTGTGGTGAGAGCCCTAATTAGCTTACGAAAGCACAAGAATCCCGTTTTGAATGAGCTGTATAGCTTGCTGTGCTCCGCATATAAGTGCAACCAAGCGATTATCCCATGCTGGGTACCTGGCCATGAAGGTATAAAAGGCAACGTAGCTGCTGACGAAAACGCTACGTCAGTGAGTTTTAGCGACACAGATATAAATATCTCCATTCCCGCCACAGAGCTAAAGCCCTTTCTGTGCCGTAAATTGAGGAATCATTGGCAAACAGAGTGGGATACACAAACATTCAATAAGTTACATATTATGAAACCAAAACTGCGGAATTGGATAAGTGACAAAACAGCACGGTACAAGGAAGTACTTCTTTGCCGATTAAGAATAGGACACTCATACAGTACCCACTCCTACCTCTTGACTGGGGGGGGATTCTCCTACTTGTAGTAGGTGAGGCGATAGCTTGACAGTCCTCCATGTTCTTATCCAGTGCACTGCAATAGAAACAGATAAAAAAGTATTCCCCTTCTGCATATCGGGAAAATATACCTCCCTACCCTGCATTTTTTTTAGTGATGAACCTCTTTTTAAACTGGAAACAGTCTTAGATTTCTTACCGAAACCGACACTCTGAAAATAATTTGGCCAGGAAATTTTAGCACGTGATTACCAGTCCTTCTCTTCGAGGGCCGTCTTGATGCTCTAGTGTAACTGCTGTTTCGTTTTCGTGTGCTTTTTTTATCTAAGTACAATTGCCATCATCCACTTCCATAACTAATCAGTGTCATTATTTTAGTAGCTATATATTTACGCCATTTACAGCGAAAATTTTTAGGCCCTTATACAGCCATGTCACACCTACCATAATGAATTCACTGTCCACGCCATTCAGAATAAATTCTTTAAGTTACCATATGTCATGGCGCTCTTTGGCCATAACTGGCCCTTGCGCCAAAAAAACCCACATATCGTAATGTGCACACACACACACACTCACATATATATAATTATATATATATATATATATATATATATATATATATATATATATATATATATATTGCTACGGGATAGTATTACCAATGACGAAGAGGCGAGCAGTCAGAAGACGACGACGACGATTAGAGGCTAGCGCGGGCTGTTGCCTCTTGGCCAATGGGCGTATTACGTTGTAAATATACTTGTATATAGCTTTTCATCTGCGTCTTCTTACGTAACATATCTGGTGGAGGTGGACGTTCCCTGTACCTCGTCACGGAGCTTCGCAGTGGACGGTACGTCGAGCCTAGCTTCATGGCTCCCGGCGATGACAACTCGACTCAGCCGCCCCTACACCTGCTGCCACTTCGACGACCTACATCACTCTCCCTGCTCCTCGTGATCCTGGCGTATTCTCGGGCAAATATGGGGAAGATGTCGACGACTGGATCAGCCTGTACGAACACGTCAGCCGCAATAACCGGTGGGACCCTACTATCATGCTCGCCAACGTAGTCTTTTACCTCGGTGGCACACCTCGAGTTTGGTTTCGGACGCACGAAGATGAGCTCACCAGTTGGGATTCGCTCAAACAAAAGCTCCGAGACTTGTTCGGCAACCCCTACGGTCACAAACTTGCCGCGCAGAAGGCGCTTTCCGGCCGTGTGCAGACGTCAACAGAGCCCTATGTCACGTACATTCAGGACGTCTTGGCTCTGTGCCGCAAAGTTGATGCACACATCACTGAGTCAGACAAGGTATCCCACATCCTCAAATGCATTGCCGATGACGCCTTCAACTTGCTCGTATTCAACAACGTCGCGACGGTGGATGCTGTTATAAAAGAGTGCCGCCGCCTGGAACTCGCTAAAAGCCGACTTATCGACCAGCAGTTTTCCCGTTTGCCCAACACCCCAGCGATATCTTCCGGTGCCGACGCTCCTCGTCCCAACAACACTAGCGATATTACCAAGATCGTCCGGCGTGAGATTGAGGCCGCCTATCCGGCTGCCTTCGAATCCAGCCCCACCAACACAGCTGCAGTCACGGTTTCCCTGATCCAGGCAGTTGTCCACCAGGAGTTCGAAAACATGGGCCTTCACACCATCTGCTCGGCCCATCGCCCTGATACCCATCCGGCTTCTTCGATTCCGCCCCGTCCCGCACCTTCTTACACACCACGTTTCCGCAACCCATCTGAATGGCGTACTGCTGACGACAAGCCCATTTGTTTTCACTGCCGTCGCATCGGGCACATTTCTCGGCACTGTCGAAGTCGCTGGACTTCCCCGACCCGGTCTGCTTATACTGCCTACTCTCGCCCCTCAGGTGGCCCTTCTCGGCCCTATGCCGCACGCTCCGATAATGCCGCCACTGACTCTCCTGCGCCGAACCGCCCCTATTCTCGTTCACCTTCGCCCCAATGACGACAATCTCGCTCTCCCCAGCCCCGTCGCTCCTTTTCGCCGACTCCCTTCGGACGCCGCTCCCAGCCAGAAAACTAGATGATGCAGCGCCTCTAGGTGACGCTGCATTGCTCCCTACGCCGCCAAATCCTCCACTGACGTTGCCCACTCATCTGAACCTTCTTGACGTGCAAGTCGACGGTGTTCCTGTATCTGCTCTTATAGACACTGGGGCGCATTTGTCGGTAATGAGCGCTGACCTTCGTACCCGCCTGAAAAAAATAACCACGCCCGCCACGACGCATGTTGTCCGTGTCGCCGATGGTGGAACAGCCCCCGTAATTGGTATGTGTGCCGCCCGTGTCTCCTTCACCGATCGCTCCGCAATTGTGCTATTCATAGTCATCGCCCACTGTCCCCACGACATCATCCTCGGCTTAGATTTCCTCTCCGCACATTCTGCTCTCATCGATTGTTCCGCCAGTACTCTCCGCCTTGACCTGCCTGTTATGGATCCCGCTGAACCACACCCCAGTCGCCTCAGTTCCGTCGACTTCGTTCGCTTCCCACCTTCGGCACTGACTTACGTTGACCTAGCGTCATCCCCACCAGTGCCCGACGGTCACTATATCGCGGCTCCTATGCAAGACGTCCTCCTTACACACGGGATCACGGTACCTCATACCGTTTTATCTATTACGGCGAATTGCGTCTGCCTGCCAGCGGTCAATTTTGGCTTGACGACACAATTGCTGCGACGCGGGATGTCTCTGGCCCAGCTTTGCTCATTCGAGGATCACTCAATAGCATCTATTGAGGTAGACGACAATTCAGCCGATCCTCCTCTATACCTTCGCAGTCGACAACTTGTGCCATCGCCGACATACAGAAAATGATTGCGCCCGACATGCCGTCCGAGCACGCGCGTGGCTCTACCGCGTTCTGTTTTCTTACTGTGATGTGTGGTGCGCGACATAATGCGGTGATCGGGACGGTCAGGAGCAGACGACAATGAGTGCATGCGCGCCGAGGCGGATTCCATGCTGGAAGCAGGAAAACAACGACGCCGAAGAACGTCCGGCACGAGAACGCGCGGCGCATCAAAAACAACAAAAAGAAAAGCAAACCAATTAGAAAAGACCACGGGGCGTCGGGCAGCCAATCCGAGAATGCCAAATCGGCCAGACCAGAAGAAAAAGCATGGTGCGCTTGCAGAAAGAGAGGACACGCAAGGAGACGCAGGGGAGACGCCAGGAGAGTTCCAGGAAGCAACGGCAGGAGGAGATCAACCACCGGAGCGGGCGTTGAAGACGGGCCGTCGGGTTCCGGACCCGAGCCCACCAGGACTTCACCCGGCCGGGGCCTCCAGCCAACCTGTTCCTGTGCGTCGCCCGTATACCCGAGCGTGCCCTCAGCTCCTCAACGCCGGTGAGCTTCTGCGCCAGTGGGCAGGACGAGAACAGTCGGGCTACGGGCCCGAGTTCTACGCCAGCTGCCCGACCAGAATGCCGCCCCGTCTGTCGTGCCGCCGGCTGCCCGAGGCCGGCGTTCGAGCTTCTGCGCCCGTTGGCGAGACGAGAACAGTCGGGCTTCGGGCCCGAGTTCTACGCCAGCTGCCCGGCCAGAACGCCGACGCCGTCTACTCGCGCCACCAAGCCGCCTGCTTTTCCTCGCCTAGCCAGAGCGGGCGCACTCCGGTCGCCCGGTCGGTCAACTTACACCGCGACCTATGGTGAGACCGGCACCACTCCTTCCGCCAGCTTGTCGCCGCGTCGCCGCGTCGAGACTGTGACGCGTCCCCGCCCTCGTGGCAAGCCCGGACTCGCGCACCCGTTAACCTCATGCAAGCCCTATGTGTGTTCTTTGCCGCAATGTCTTCTTAAGTGTTTATTTTAGGCATGCTTTCTATTTCCTTCTATTTGCTTTATGCCTCTTTTTAGTTTGATTAAGAGTCTTTGTGTGTGTGTTCAAACCAACGGCTTTGTCCTCAATTGGTTTCTCGGAGGCTCCGCCTAAGAGAACCAACCAAACCATTGAGTACACGAACCTTTGTCCCCATATTAGAGTCATCACAAATTGGCGTCCGCGACAGGACAAAGCCGTTCGTTTGGATATTTTTTATTCAAGCGGCTAGGAACTATGGCTAGCGCACGAGACTTGTTAGCCTTAGCCGAGCGCATGGGGCTAGAAGGTGCGGAGTTGAGGGCATGGTTGAACGAGCAGGAAGCGCGGGCGCGAGAAGAGCGGGCAGCGGAGCGAGAAGAGCGGGCAGCAGAGCGCGAAGCCAAGAAGCAGGAGCTTGTATTAGAGGAAAAGAATCTACAGTTACGACTTAAAGTTGCAGAGGCTGAGGGCGCATATTTGGGCAAGAAAAAGCCAGAAATTAGTTTGTTTGACTTAGCCACGGTGGCCCAGCGATTGGGTTTGCATGGGGCAGACTTGAACAGGTGGGTTCAAGACAGATGGGTAATAATATGCGAGAAAGCTCAGAGGGAGTGCAAAAGGCGAGCGGCAGAACAGGCGGCTGAGAGGGCACGCCTGGAGGAGGAGCTTCTCAGGGTACGCCTCAACCGCGGATGCTTGCCCTGAAGGGAGAAGATCCGCCGTTGAGGATGCAGCACAGCAGTGCAGCGGCGACCCGAGGGTTCCCTCCGACATGGCCTCAGGCCTCGGCGAGCAAAAAGTGTCTCAAGGAGAGGCAACTTCTGATCATGCCATTGGCAAAGATACTATATTATTCAAAGCGTATGTTTGGCCACAAGGCAAGGAGCATATTGCTTCCGTGCCTCAACCAGTGCGGCGCGAGCCTAGCGCAGGCGATGACTGGCTCGTACGTGGTTCAGAGTTGCCGTGCATGGGCCTGGTTGAAAAAGTCGGAACCGAGCACCTCCTACAGGCTAAAGATAGCCCGTCTGAGGGTTCGCACCATGATCAAAATGAACCTGAAAATATCAGGGCTCCGGTGGAACCGTGTGTGGTTTCCACAAAAAGTATTGAGGGGTCTTTACTGCGTCCCTCGAATCAGAGAAAAACTGTTTGTGACGCTATGGGCACCTGGAAGGGCTCAGGCCTGTGTACCAAATCAACACATGGCTTTGAGGATTCAGAACATCCTTTGTGTTCTTATGCACTCGTGTGTGGTTCGACCATTGACACTGATGCTGCAACCACTAATTACACCGTTGACTACCTTAGAACGCAAGCAGTGACTTGGTCGACACCATGCAGAGACATTATTGTCTGGAGCGGTATTATCGCGGACTGGCCAGTGTTCTCTGATCGAGAAGATAGATGTCTAGTCTGCTTGATGTGGGAAAGGGTCACCTAAAGGAGCCGATACCTCGCTTATGGCTTTTCTCGGACTTGTGACCCCGGACATGGTGACCTTGGACTTTATAGGTTTTTTTCTTCAATAGGGTATTATGATAGCCTTTGACGCTACCATTTATTTTTTACTTGCTGTGCATGCTTTGAATTGTGTTTTCCTTTAATGTCTTTTATCTGTGTGCTCAGTGAACTGTGCATTGGAACCATACAGTGCGTTCTTGTGAACGGAGCATGACTGTAGTGTTCCGATTATGCGTGAGCTATGTCGCGCACTGAGTGGCAGTTTTTCCTCAGAAAAACTTGCTAAAAAGGGGCTTATGTGATGTGTGGTGCGCGACATAGTGCGGTGATCGGGACGGTCAGGAGCAGACGACCATGAGTGCACGCGCGCCGAGGCGGATTCCATGCTAGAAGAAGTAAAACAACGACGCCGAAGAGCGTCCGGCACGAGAACGCGCGGCGCATCAAAAACAACAAAAAGAAAAGCAAACCAATTAGAAGAGACCACGGGGCGTCGAGCAGCCAATCCGAGAATGCCAAATCGGCCAGACCAGAAGAAAAAGCGTGGTGCGCTGGCAGAAAGAGAGGACACGCAAGGAGACGCAGGGGAGACGCCAGGAGAGTTCCAGGAAGCAACGGCAGGAGGAGGTCAACCACCGGAGCGGGCGTTGTAGATGGGCCGTCGGGTTCCGGACCCGAGCCCACCAGGACTTCACCCGACCGGGGCCTCCTGCCAACCTGTTCCTGTGCGTCGCCCGTCTACCCGAGCGTGCCGTCAGCTCCTCAACGCCGGTGAGCTTCTGCGCCAGTGGGCAGGACAAGAACAGTCGGGCTACGGGCCCGAGTTCTACGCCAGCTGCCCGGCCAGAACGCCGCCCCGTCTGTCGTGCCGCCGGCTGCCCGAGACCGGCGTTCGAGCTTCTGCGTCCGTTGGCGAGACGAGAACAGTCGGGGGCTTCGGGCCCGAGTTCTACGCCAGCTGCCCGGCCAGAACGCCGACGCCGTCTACTCGCGCCACCAAGCCGCCTGCTTTTCCTCGCCTAGCCAGAGCGGGCGCACTCCGGTCGCCCGGTCGGTCAACTTACACCGCGACCTATGGTGAGACCGGCACCACTCCTTCCGCCAGCTTGTCGCCGCGTCGCCGCGTCGAGACTGTGACGCGTCCCCGCCCTCGTGGCAAGCCCGGACTCGCGCACCCGTTAACCTCATGCAAGCCCTATGTGTGTTCTTTGCCGCAATGTCTTTTTGAGTGTTTATTTTAGGCATGCTTTCTATTTCCTTCTATTTGCATTATGCCTCTTTTTAGTTTGATTTAAAGTGTTTGTGTGTGTGTTCAAACCAACGGCTTTGTCCTCAATTGGGTTCTCGGAGGCTCCGCCTAAGAGAACCAACCGAACCATTGTGTACACGAACCTTTGTCCCCATATTAGGGTCATCACACCTACAACGATATTTTTGACTTTAACGATCGTCCTTTGGCCCAAACTACAGCTGTTAAACATCGCATTAATACCGGCGATGCCCCTCCTATTCATCATCGCCCGTGTCGAGTGTCACCGGCTGAGCGTCAAGTTATTCACGCAGAAGTTCGCAAAATGCTTGCCAAGAACATCATAGAACCGTCATGTAGTCCATGGGCGTCACCTGTTGTACTGGTAAAAAAGAAGAATGGCTCATGGCGCTTTTGCGTGGATTATCGGCACATTAACAGGGTTACCAAAAAGGACGTGTATCCCCTACCTCGAATCGATGACGCCCTTGACGGCCTCCATGGTGCTCGCTACTTCTCCTCTATTGACCTCCGCTTCGGCTACTGGCAGATTGCCGTGGACGATCTCGACCGCGAGAAGACTGCTTTTGTAACTCCGGACGGTCTTTATCAATTCAAAGTGATGCCGTTCGGTCTATGTAACGCTCCTGCCACTTTTGAACGTATGATGGACTCCCTTCTTCACGGTTTCAAATGGTCCACATGCCTATGCTACTTGGACGACGTTATAGTATTCTCCCCAACGTTCGCTACTCACCTCGAGCGCCTCTCGGCAGTCCTGGACGTTTTTCGTCGCGCCGGTCTGCAACTGAACGCATCGAAGTGCCAATTCGGCCGTCGCCAGATTACCGTCCTTGGGCATCTCGTTGACGCGAACGGAGTGCAACCGGACCCAGGCAAGATCCATGCTGTTACGCACTTCCCTGTTCCGAAGTGTGTCAAGGATGTGCGCAGCTTCATCGGCCTTTGTTCCTACTTCCGCCGTTTCGTGAAAAATTTCGCGGCCGTAGCACGACCACTAACCGAGCTTTTGAAAAAAGACGCCCCTTTTCAGTGGGGCGATAACGAGGCCTTTGCATTCTCGCATCTAATCGACGTTATCACAACGCCTCCCGTTCTGGCCTATTTCGATCCTTCTGCGCCTACCGCAGTCCGCACTGATGCCAACAGTCACGGAATTGGCGCAGTACTGGCACAACGCCAGCGCGGCAACGACCGAGTTATCGCTTAACGCCAGCAGGCTCCTCTCACCCTCCGAGCGCAACTATTCCATCACTGAGCGTGAGTGTCTGGCCCTAGTTTGGGTAGTTGCGAAGTTCCGCCCATACTTATGTGGCCGACCCTTTTCCGTTATCACAGACCATCCCGCGCTTTGCTGGTTATGCTCACTGAAAGATTCTACAGGAAGACTTGGTCGCTGGGCCTTACGCCTCCAAGAATATTCATATACTGTCACCTACAAACCTGGCCGACTACACAAGGACGTTGACTGCCTGTCTCGTTACCCGGTAGACGAGCCTGACGACGCCGACAGTAGTTCCGCCAAGGGCATTTTCTCTGTGTCTGCCTTCGCTAACATCGCCGATGAGCAGCACCGAGACCTACAGCTGCGAGCACTCATCGAGCGTCTGCGCTCTACACCTACCGACGCGTCCGTTCACCGATATGTCCTCCAGGGCGGCATTCGTACCGAAGAAACTTCCTCCCTGACGGATCTGATCTTCTTCTTGTCCTGCCAAAACATCTACGACAGACTTTGCTCTTTGAGATGCATGACGCACCTACTGCAGGACATCTTGGCGTAACCCGCACGTACGACCGCGTGCGCCGCCGCTTCTATTGGCCTGGTCTCGCTCGCTCCGTCCGACGCTATGTTGCTGCCTGTGATACCTGCCAGCGTCGGAAAACACCTCAGGTGCTACCTGCCGGTCATCTGCAGCCGATCACTGTCCCTGTGAAACCGTTCTTTCGTGTTGGATTAGACTTCCTCGGTCCCTTTCCCACGTCATCCTCTGGAAACAAATGGGTAGCCGTCGCAACTGATTACGCCACCCGATACGCTATCACGCGGGCTCTCCCTACCAGTTGCGCCACTGACGTCGCGGACTTTCTCTTGCGTGACATTATCTTACTTCATGGCGCCCCGCGACAGCTGCTCACTGACCGTGGTCGTAACTTCCTCTCGAAAGTTATCGCCGACATTGTACGTTCATGCTCCCCTCAACACAAGCTGACCACCTCATACCATCCTCAAACCAATGGCCTGACAGAGCGGTTAAACCCTACTCTTACCGACATGCTGTCCAAGTACGTTTCCAAGGACCACCATGACTGGGACATTGCCCTACCTTACGTCACATTTGCTTATAATTCTTCCCGGCAAGACACCGCCGGATTTTCTCCCTTTTATCTACTCTACGGTCGCGAACCGACCTTGCCCCTTGACACGGCACTTGCTCCTGCTTCTATCTCAAGAAGCGACCATGCGCGCGACGCCATCGCCCTCGCCGACCATGCACGCCAGCTTGCCCGTGCTCGACTGACGGACTCGCAAACCACCCAGCAGCGTCACTACAACGCCCGCCACCGTGACGTACAGTTTTCGCCTGGCGCGCTCGTGCTCTTGTGGTCGCCCTCTCGTCACGTCGGACTTTCAGAAAAGCTCCTTTCGCGATACACAGGGCCCTACCGCGTGCTGCGCCAGGTGACGCCTTTGACGTACGAAATTGCTCCTGTGAGCTCAACCTCGTCATCTACTCTGGCATCTAGCGATGTCGTGCACGTCAGTAGGCTCAAGGCCTACTACAATGCTTCCGAGTCCGGCCTTTAGTCGCTCCGGGACGGCGCTTTTGCCGCCGGGGGTAGTGCTACGGGATAGTATTACCAATGACGAAGAGGCGAGCAGTAAGAAGACGACGACGACGATTAGAGGCTAGCGCGGGCTGTTGCCTCTTGGCCAAGTGGGCGTATTACGTTCTAAATATACTTCTATATAGCTTTTCATCTGCGTCTTCTTACGTAACTATATATATATATATATATAAATATATATATATATATCGGCCTGTTGTACGTCCACTGCAGGACGAAGGCCTCTCCATGCGATCTCCAATTGCCCCTGTCCTGCGCCAACCGAGATTCCTCTTAGTGCCTGCGAATTTCTTAATTACATCGCTCCACCTAGTCTTCTGACGTCCTCGACTGCGTTTCCATTCGCTTGGTACCCATTCTGTAACCTTAATGGTCCAACGGTTACCTAGCCTGTGCATTACATGTCCTGCCCAGCTCCATTTTTTTTCTCTTGATGTCAATTAGCATATCGTCCATACCCGTTTGCTGATCCAAACTGCTCTCTGTCTCTTAGCCTTATGCCTTGCAATCTTCGTTCCAGCGCTCTTTGCGCGGTCCTTAACTTGTTCTCAATCTTCTTTGTCAGTCTCCAAGTCTCTGCCCCATATGTTAGCACTGCTAAAATGCACTGATTGTGCACCTTCCTTTTCAATGATAATGGTAAGCTTCCAGTCAGGAGCTGACATTGTCTGCCGTATGCGATCCAAGCCCTTTTTATGCTTCTATGAAATTCCTTCTCATGATCAGGGTTACCTGTGATTAATTGATCTAGGTGAACGTACTCCTTCACAGACACTAGTGGCGGACTGGCGATCTTCAACTCTTGTGCCCTTGCCCGACTACTCATCATTACCTTTGTCTTCTGCCCATCAATCTTCAACTCTACTCTTACACTCTCAATGCCAAGGTCCTCAATCATTTGTTGTAACTCGTCTGCATTGTTGCTCAATAGAGCAATGTCATCGGCAAACCCAAGGTTGCTAGATGTTTGCCATCGATCCTTACTCCTAAGCATTCCCAGTTTAATAGCTTGAATACTTCTTCTAAGCACGCAGTGAATAGCCTTGGAGAGACTGTGTCTCCCTGTCTGACTCCTTTCTTTATAGGTGTATTCCCTGCTTTTCTTGTGTAGAATTAACGTAGCTCTACTGAATCTAATGCCTTTTCGTAATCTATGAAAGACATATAGAGAAGCTTATTGTCCTCTGCGGATTTCTCGATAACCTGAATAATGACATGGATGTGATCCATCGCAGAGTATCCCTTCCTGAAGCCAGCCTGTTCCCTTGCTTGACTAAACTCCAGGGTTGCCCTTATTCTATTCGAGATTATTTGGTAAATATTAAAGCGAAAGCCTTTAATGGCTCACGGTCACTGGCACGGCGGCGTTCGTTCACAGAACATGTCACACTCCGCTCGGGGGCACTCGTGACGTCATCAGAGTGGCACGAGTACGGCGCATACGTCCAGTAGGTGGCGCCCCCCTCGCGCTCCAAAACGGCGTCGGCCGACGCTCCTTGCTAGCAGAGTCAGTTGGATGTCTCTGAAGCGCGCTCTCGTTTCTCCAGCAATCAAGTGCGCTCGCGCTGCCGAACGAAAGCGCAAGACGTGGTAGGCTCAGCGACAACATTCGAGTGGAAAGGAATAGCGTCTTCCAGAATCTCCCAACACAAGAAGGTTGAAAGCCAATGAACGGACCCGACTGAAGCGAGTCAACCGGTCTCCTGGGAAGAAGGCTAAAGACGCAGAAGGCAAGCGATAACAACGCCTTCGTAACAAACCCCACCAATAGCAGCAAGGGAATACCATTACATCAATGGAGCTCAAACAAGTAGAAATCAAGCAGCCGGAGAAGCCATCCATCTACGCTCACTCAGACGTTGAAGTAACGCCGGTCGGCTTTAATGACATCCATTTCGACGTCATTGAAGCTTGTGGCGTCAAACTCCCAACTGGACTCTATATCATATGTGTCTATCTGGCTCCAAACATTGCCCAGCAAACAACTCTCGACTTCATGATTCGGATACTAACAGTCAGTGTCAAACACCGTCGATAATTGTACTAATTGATTTCAACCGAGACGCCGGGAGTAAGCACGACTTCTTCAAGGAATACGAGGCTCCCAAGCGCTAAAATTAATGACGCCAAGAGACAAGGCTACAAGCCAACACGGTGGCTCTCTGAACTTAGTCTCCGAAACATACGCCACCACAAGAGATTTAGAGCATATTTACTGTCACTTCACAGATCATAAGGCAGCCATCATGGACATCGATAATGAAAAGCATCAAATCTACACCGGTCACGAGCGTCAAAAAGACATCTTTCCCCGCGACCACATTAAAGCAGAAACGGTATTCACAGAACAAGTACCAGTCAAATCAGCAAAATAAAAAGTACCAGTCGAATCAGCCAACAAATGATGTAATCAACATCATAGTGCATTCGAGTTAAACAGAGCAGTTCAGACAACCGCAACAGAGGCAGCCATAGAAAGGCTTTCGCCTACCGCACTTTAGCGCAGCAAAGTGCCCATACATTTTTTATATAATACTGGGAGTTAGCTAATGGGCCTGTAATTTTTCAATTCTTTAACGTCTCCCTTTTTGTGGATTAGTACAATGTTTGCATTCTTCCAGTTTTCTGGGACCCTTGCAGTCAATAGACACTTCGTATAAAGAGCAGCCAGTTTTCCAAGCATTATGTCTCCTCCATCTTTGATTAAATCGACAGTTAATCCATCTTCTCCTGTCAGACTTCCTGGTTTCATGTCTTGCAAGGCCTTTCTGACGTCATCGCTAGTTATAGGAGGAGTTTCTGTATCCTGTTTATTATTGTTGCGAATGGAGTCCTCCTGAGTCCTCTGCGTACTGTACAGCTCAGTATAGAATTCTTCCGCTGTTTTACCATACCTTCGAGCCAGTCACGTACCCAAGGGGAAAGGGCCCAGCCCCCACCAAATATTAAGTGGTATACCCCCCTCCTCGCCCACACCACCACTCTTCACACACATTCCTAAAGCGCCGACAAATCAATCTATTCGGCAGTCAACATTTTGATGCCTTTTACAGCGAGAGCTGTATATGAGTAACATTACATGGTTTTTTTCGTCATACGTCAACAGAAAAAATCATTATGTAGGCCAATCCTGGTGATAGTGCAAAAAGGGTCTAAGCTGAATGGCACATACACCTGTGGGCTCGGGAACCTGTAACGTGCCCTAGGAAATCTTCGGGATGGGCCCACGTATGGGGAGTACTTAACGCTTCTTCACCTCCACCGCGTGTCGACCCGGCATTGCACTACCATTGGATGGACCACGTATGCGGAGCGCTCAACGCCTGCTTCACCTCCGCCACGGGTGGGCCCAGTATTGTACAATCTTCGGGATCGGCCCACGTATGGGGAGTGCTTAACGTCTGCTTGACCTCCGCTGCGGGTGGGCCCAGTATTACAGTATCTTCGGGATCGGCCCACGTATAGGGAGTGCTTAACGCCTGCTTCACCTCCGCCACATGTCGGCCCGGCATTGCCCTACCTTTGGATGGACCCACGTATGTGGAGCGCTCAACGCGTGCTTCACCTTCGCTGCGGGTGGGCCCAGTATTGCACTATCTTCGGTATGGCCCCACGTATGGGCAGTGTTTAACGCTTTTTCACCTCCACCGCGTGTCGACAAGGCACTGCACTACCTTTGGATGGACCCACGTATGGGAAGCGCTCAACGCCTGCTTCCCCTCCGCCTCGGGTGGGCCCCGTATTGCACTACCTTCGGGATGGGCCCACGTATGGGGAGTGCTTGACGCGTGCTTTACCTTCATCGCGTGTCGGCCCGGCACTGCACTACCTTTGGATGGACCCACGTATGCGGAGCGCTCAACGCCCGCTTCACCTTCTCCGCGGGTAGGACAAGTATTGCACTATCTTCGGGATGGCCCACGTATGGGGAGTGCTTAACGCCTGCTTAAACCCCGCCACAGCAGGGCCCAGTATTTAACTATCTTCGGGATCGGCCCACGTATGGGGAGTGCTTAAGGCTTCTTCACCTCCACCACGTGTCGGCCCGGCATCGCACAACCTTTGAATGGACCCACGTATGCGGAGCGCTCAACACATGCTTCTTTTCCGCCGCGGGTGGGCCCAGTTTAGTACTATCTTAGGGATGGGGCACGTATGGGAAGTGCTTGACGCCTGCTTTACCTCCACTGCGTGTCGGCCCGGCATCGCACTATCTTTGGATGGACGCACGTATGCGGAGCGCTCAACGTTTGCTTTACCTCCGCCGCCTGTGGCCCTAGTGTTGCACTATCTTCGGGATCGGCCCACATACGGGTAGCTCTCAACGGCTGCTTCACCTCCACCACGTGTAGGCCCGGCATTGCACTACCTTTGGATGGACCAGTTATGCGGAGTGCTATACGCCTGCTTCGCCTCCGCCGCGGGTGGACCCAGTATTACACTATCTTCGGGATCGGCCCACGTATGGGGAGTGCTTAACGCCTGCTTCAACTCCACCAGGTGCCGGCCCACCATTGCGCTACCTTTGCATGCACGCAAGTATGCGGAGCGCTCAAAGCCTGCTTCACCTCCATCGCGGGTGGGCCCAGTATTGCACTATCTTAGGGATGGGCCCATGTATGGGGAGTGCTTAACCCTTCCTCTCCTCCTCCGCGTGTCGACCCGGCGTTGCACTACCTTTGGATGGACCAGGTATGCGGAGCGCTCAACGCCTGCTTCACCTTCGCCGCGGGTGGGACCAGTATTGCACTATCTTCGGCATGGGCCCACGTATGGGGAGCGCTCAACGCCTGCTTCACCTTCGCCGCGGGTGGGACCAGTATTGCACTATCTTCGGGATGGGCCCAAGTATAGGGAGGTCTTAACGCTTCTTCACCTCCACCACGTGTCCGCCCGGCATTGCACTACCTTTGAATGGACCCACGTATGCGGAGCGCTCAACGCTTGCTTCATCTCCGCCGCGGGTGGGCCCAGTTTAGAACTATCTTAGGGATGGGGCACGTATGGGAAGTGCTTGACGCCTGTTTACCTCCACTGCGTGTCGGCCCGGCATCGCACTACCTTTGGATGGACCCACGTATGCGGAGCGCTCAACGCTTGCTTTACCTCTACCGCCTGTGGCCCCAGTGTTGCACTATCTTCGGGATCGGCCGACGTATGGGGAGTGCTTAACGCTTCTTCACCTCCACCGCGTGTCGACCCGGCATTGCAGTACCTTTGGATGGACCACGTATGCGGAGCGCTCAACGCCTGCATATCTGCCACCGCGGGTGGGCCCAGTATTGCACTATCTTCGGTACCGGCCCACGTATGGGGAGCGGTCAACGCCTGCTTCCTCTCCGCCGCGTGTCGACCCGGCATTGCACTACCTTTGGATGACCCCACGTATGCGGAGCGCTCAACGCCTGCTTCACCTCCATCGCGGGTGGGCGCAGCATTGCACTATCTTAGGGGTGGGCCCACGTATGGGGAGTGCTTAACCCTTGTTCACCTCCACCGCGTGTCGACCCGGCATTGCAGTACCTTTGGATGGAGCAGGTATGCGGAGCGCTCAACGCCTGCTTCGCCTCCGTCGCGGGTGCGCCCAGTATTGCACTAAGGAGCTTCTTGGCGATCGGCTGGCAGTGGGCACGGCGGCAATGCCAAGATGAAGTGCTCAAACCCATTTCTCTTGTTCATTCAGGGAATGCTCGGCTTGCTGCCCATGACGACAACGCTTGGTCCGGGATGCCATGCGCACCAACCCTCCAACCTGGCCTACTGCGCGCCGATACTGCTGTCGGCGACGCACCTGCCCCTACTCGTCCACGCCGATAACGAAGTTCCTCGCTGCATGACTATGCCTTTCACGGAACCGACAGGCCAAACGTCATCGAGACCCTTCCATATAAAAGGAGCTTCTTGGCGATCGGCTGGCAGTGGGCACGGCGGCAACGCCAAGATGAAGTGCTCAAACCCATTTCTCTTGTTCATTCAGGTGAGAAAATACTGCGGAAAATCATACCGCAGTGACAACGTTTTCTTGCTGTTGCTGCCGTGCCTACGGTCCATTCACTCATTGATTGAAACGTTTAGTAGCATAGGTACCTATGTCGGGTCATTGCTCCTGCTTAGTGGTGACATCGAGACAAACCCCGGTCCCTCTGTAGCAGATCAGCTAAAACTTATATACGAGGACATTCAGGAAATAAAAATGGGCAAGGCTGATACTATGACCAAAGTTAGAAGCCATGGATAAAAAGCTAGAAAAAATCACAATGCTTGAAAAACAGGTTTCCGACTGTCTGAAAAGGATAAGTGATCTTGAAGGTGACCTTGCCTTCACGCGAAAGAAAATCGATGAACTAGAAAATAGAAGTCGGCGATCTGACCTCATCATTTATGGCGTAAAAGAGGAACAAGGCGAAACCCCAGAAATTCTGCACGAAACAGTTTCTACGAAAGTTTTCGGGGAAGTGCTAGACTTTAATTCCCCAGCCATTGAAAGAATCCATCGCCTCGGAAACCGAAAGCCGAACAACGAAGACGATAAAAGCAGACCCATAATTCTGAAGTTGCTTGATCACCGTGACAAAGCGACTATTCTAAAACGATGTTCTAGGCTAAAAGGGTCCGGCTATTCAATCGGCGAAGATTTTTCACGACCTATCCGGGAAGTAAGAAAGAAGTTGTGGCAAAAAACTAAAGGAAACCGTGATCGCAAGGAAAAGGTATTTCTAGTCTACGACAAAGTCCGCATTGATGGCCGTCTTTTCTCCTGGGACAACGACTCAAACGATATCGTAGACTGTAAAAAAAACGAAGAACACATCAGCATGCGGACGCGCAGTGCTCAAAACCGCAATCAGCTACAATCATAAATTTAAACGCGCGCAGCCTGGTGAACAAATTCCACGAACTAGAAGCTGTTCTACTTGCTTACCAGCCTGATATCGCCGTCGTTACAGAGACGTGGCTTCACTCGAACATTTTCAACCAAGAAATTGTGCCACCGGAATATGCAATTGTACGCAAAGATAGAAAGACAAGAGGTGGGGGCGTTGCACTGCTGTTTAGGCAAGGGATATCTTACAGCGTCATGCCCGAGGCTACAGGCATCGAGGCTGTTTGGTGCACCGTCCGTCTGAAAGATGATGTCTTCCATATTGGTGCAGTTTATCGGCCCCCTGATGCTGAGCCTCTATTCTTGGAATCTCTCTCAGAATACATGCAACAACACATCTCATATGGCAGCAAAGTAATAATGGCGGGAGACTTTAACTTGCCTGACATAAGGTGGAACTCAATGACTCCAGGAAATGTTACGCTTGACACCATATCAGATATACAGTTAGCATGTAACCTGACACAAATTGTCGATTTCCCAACCAGGGTAGTCGGTACCTCAAGTTCACTCTTAGATGTTGTGTTTATTAGTGACCATTTCCTTGAGAATACTGTTCACGTTGAACCCCTTGAAGGATTATCTGACCATAAGATAATATTTTGTTCTTTACAATTCCCAAGTCCTGTACGAACGTTCGGTCCTATAAAGCGAGTGCTCTCGTTCAAAGATGCAGACGATGCAGCTATCATGACCTACCTTGCCTTCAATTATCAAAATTTTTTTGACCTCATTTCTGACCTGCAGTCGTCTATTGATGTGGTGTGGACCGAGTTTAAAGCCATTGTGACGCATTGTATAAACGCCTTTGTTCCACGAGTTCAAAGAAAAACTAGAAAACGCAGTCCATGGATATGTCGTGATATAATCCACTTGAAGCGCAAAATAAAGAGACTTAGGAAAAGAAGAAAGTCGCATATGTGTAAAAAAACTGACTCGGAAATAACACTGCTAACGACGTCATTGAAAAGTAAAGTACGTTGTGCCAAAAACAGTTTCTTGAAAAATTCATTACACAGCTTTATCAGGAAATCGCCTCAAAAATTCTGGCGCTACCTAAGCGTCAAGCGCTCTAACGTGCCCTCCACGAATGCTCAGGAAAATAAACAAAAAGCTAACGCGTTTAACAAGTATTTTCAATCCATTTTCACCGTCGATAATGGTTCCCTCAACCACTTCGTCCCTAGCCACTGCCAAGAAAGCACTTTGTGCACCCCAAAAATATCACAGGCTGGCATATTATCGCTCTTGTTGAATTTAGATGAAAAGAAAAGCGATGGTCCAGATCAAATTCCGAACAGTTTCTTGAAAAGGTACGCAGAACCAGTAAGCAAGTTTCTTCATTTAATTTTCTTAAAGTCACTTCGTGAGAGCCGCCTTCCTGCAGAATGGAAGGTTGCCAAAATAATTGCCATACCAAAATCAGGTGACACATCTTCCTTGTCTAACCACCGGCCAATTTCTTTAACATGCACGTGCTGGAACATACTAGAGCACATAATCTTGAAACACTTAACAGAATTCGTGGAAGCAAACAATTTAATCTATTCAAACCAGCACGGTTTTCGAAACGGTTTATCAACAGTCACCCAACTCGTGGAAACCCTTCACGACTTAACTCAAAACATTAATGAGCAACTACAGGTAGACATAATCTTTATGGATTTCTCCAAAGCGTTTGATCGTGTTTCCCATGTTAAATTGCTTCACAAACTTAACCGCCTACTTGGTAACGGCCCTGTTGTTGGTTGGATCAATGACTTTCTGTCAAACCGCTCCCAATACGTAGAATACAATGATCACCTTTCTGATGCTGTCCCTGTTTTGTCCGGTGTTCCCCAGGGCTCAGTTCTGGCCCCACTTCTGTTCTTATTATACATAGATTATATAACCAACCAAGTCGACGTCACCATTCGCCTCTTTGAAGACGACTGCATTCTTTATCATACTGTGCATAACCACGAAGATCAAGCAAAACTGAACAAATCCCTAAATAAGGTAGTGCAGTGGTGTGCAGACTGGCAAATGGTGATAAATTCTGATAAAACTGTCTGCATGTCGGTCACAAACAAAAAATCAAGTCTGCAGTTCCCGTACGGTTTCAACGGCACTATTCTACAAAGCGTCACCCAGTATAAATACTTAGGCGTAATCATCTCATCCGATCTCACTTGGAATGCGCACATACAGTACGTAGCTAAAAAAGCCTTGAACAAACTGTTCTACCTCAAACGCACCTTATCGCATTCCACCAGCCAGACAAAACAGCTTGCTTACGTCAGCCTCATCAGACCGGCACTTGAATACGCCAACATAGTATGGTTTCCACATTCCAAAAACCAAATTCATACGCTGGAACGCATACAAAGAAAAGCTGCCCGATTTATCTATAACCGTTTCAAACGTACAGATTCACCAACCGAACTTCTTTCTCGCGCAGGCCTCGCTACCCTAGAAATTCGAGCCAAGGTTCAACGATTGAAGTTCCTATACTTGGTATTACACAGTGCACTGAAATTGGATCCCGCCACTTTTCTAAAGTACAAGCTCACTAGACCGACTCGGCATAAACACGCTTTCACGCTAGAGGAATTTCTTTGTAACAACAATACTTATTTCTTTTCATTCTTTCCGCGAGCTGTGCGAGAGTGGAACTGCTCAAACCCTGCTATTACTGCCCAGCCCACACTAGAAACAATTACCAATCATCTAGAAGAAGCAATCGCAATCACTACTTAGTATTTGAGTTATTTTTTCTCTTCTGCAAGAGCAACTGTGTGAAGACCAGTGTGTTACTCAATAAATGAAAGCGTCCATGTTTTTCTGTGCTAACTCCTGGTTTGCTCAGTGTTTGCTAAAAATTGTACTTTTTTGATGACCATATGCCCACTCCTGTAATAATCCCAATCGGGATTGACAGTATTGTGAAATAAATAAAAAATAAACAAATCTTGGCGATCGGCCCATTTATCGGGAGTGCGTAACGCCTGCTTCACTTCCACCACGGGAGGGCCAAGAATTGCACTATCTTAGGGATCGGGCTACGTATGGGGAGTGCTTAACGTCTTTTTCACCTCCAGCCCGTGTCGACCCGGCATGGAACTACCTTTGGATGGACCCACGTATGCGGAGCGCTCAACGCCTGCTTCACCTTCGCCGCGGGTGGGACCAGTATCGCACTATCATAGGTTTCGGGCCACGTATGGGGAGTGCTTAATGCCTCTTCACCTTCGCCGCGGGTGGGACCAGCATTGCACTATCTTGGGAATCGGCCCATTTATACTGAGTGCTTAACGCCTGCTTCACCTCCACCACGTGTTGGCCCAACATTGCACTATCTTGGGAATCGGCCCATTTATGGGGAGTGTTTAACGCCTGCTTTACCTCCATCTCGGGTGGGACCAGTATTGTACTATCTTCAGGATCGGCCCACGTATGGGGAGTGCTTAAGGCTTCTTCACCTCCACCACGTGTCGGCCCGGCATTGCACAACCTTTGGATGGACCCACGTATGCGGAGCGCTCAACACATGCTTCACCTCCGCCGCGGGCGCGCCCAGAATAGATCTATCTTAGGGATCGGGCCACATATGCGGAGTGCTTGACGCCTGCTTTACCTCCACTGCGTGTCGTCCCGGTATTGCACTACCTTTGGATGGACCCACGTATGCGGAGCGCTCAATGCCTCCTTCACCTTCGCCGCGGGTGGGACCAGTATTGCACTATCTTCGGGATGGGCCCACGTATAGGGAGTGCTTAACGCTTCTTCACCTCCACCACGTGTCGGCCCGGCATTGCACTACCTTTGAATGGACCTACGCATGCGGAGCGCTCAACGCTTGCTTCACCTCCGCCGCGGGTGGGCCCAGTTTAGAACAATCTTAGGGATGGGGCACGTATGGGAAGTGCTTGACGCCTGCTTTACCTCCACTGCGTGTCGGTCCGGCATCGCACTACCTTTGGATGGACCCACGTATGCGGAGCGCTCAACGCTTGCTTTACCTCCGCCGCCTGTGGCCCCAGTGTTGCACTATCTTCGGTATCGGCCGACGTATGGGGAGTGCTTAACGCTTCTTCACCTCCACCGCGTGTCGTCCCGGCATTGCAGCACCTTTGGATGGACCACGTAGGCGGAGCGCTACACGCCTGTTTCACTTCCGGCGCGGGTGGACCCAGCATTGCACTATCTTCGGGATCGGCCCACATACGGGTAGCGCTCAACGGCTGCTTTACCTCCACCACGTGTAGGCCCGGCATTGCACTACCTTTGAATGGACCAGTTATTTGGAGAGCAATACGCCTGCTTCGCCTCCGCCGCGGGTGGACCCAGTATAACACTATCTTCGGGATCGGCCCACGTATGGGGAGTGTTTAACGCCTGCTTCAACTCCACCAGGTGTCGGCCCACCATTGCGTTACCTTTGGATTCACGCAAGTATGCGGAGCTCGCAAAGCCTGCTTCACCTCCATCGCGGGTGGGCCCAGTATTGCACTATCTTAGGGAAGGGCCCATTCATGGGGAGCGCTTAACCCTTCTTCTCCTGCTCCGCGTGTCGACCCGGCATTGCACTACGTTTGGATGGACCAGGTATGCGGAGTGCTCAACGCCTGCTTCACCTTCGCCGCGGGTGGGACCAGTATTGCACTAGCTTCGGCATGGGCCCACGTATGGGGAGTGCATAACTCATCTTCACCTCCTCCGCGTGTCGACCCGGCATTGCAGTACCTTTGGATGGAGCAGGTATGCGGAGCGCTCAACGCCTGCTTCGCCTCCGCCGCGGGTGGGCGCAGTATTGCCCTATCTTGGGTATCGGCCCATTTATCGGGAGTGCTTAACGCCTGCTTCACCTTCACCACGGGTTGGCCCAGTATTGCACTATCTTAGGGATCGGCCCACGTATGGGGAGTGCTTAACGCTTCTTCACCTCCATTTCGTGTCGACCCGGCATTGCACTACCTTTGGATGTACCCACGTATGCGGAGCGCTCAACGCCTGCTTATCTGCCACCGCAGGTGGGCCCAGTATTGCACTATCTTCAGTATCAGCCCACTGTATGGGGAGCGGTCAACGCCTGCTTCCCCTCTGCCGCGTGTCGACCCGGCATTGCACTACCTTTGGATGGACCCACGTATGCGGAGCGCTCAACGCCTGCTTCACCTCCATCGCGGGTGGGCCCAGTATTGCACTATCTTAGGAATGGGCCAACGTATGGGGAGTGCTCAACCCTTCTTCACCTCCACCGCGTGTCGACCCGGCATTGCAGTACCTTTGGATGGAGCAGGCATGCGGAGCGCTCAACGCCTGCTTCGCCTCCGTCGCGGGTGCGCCCAATATTGCACTATCTTGGGGATCGGCCCATTTATCGGGAGTGCATAACGCCCGCTTCACTTCCACTGCGGGTGGGCCAAGTATTGCACTATCTTAGGGATCGGGCTACGTATGGGGAGTGCTTAACGTCTGTTTCACCTCCAGCGCGTGTCGGCACGCCATGGCACTACCTTTGGATGGACCCACGTATGCGGAGCGCTCAACGCCTGCTTCACCTCCATCGCGGGTGAGCCCAGTATTGCACTCTCTTAGGAATGGGCCAACGTCTGGGGAGTGCTCAACCCTACTTCACCTCCACCGCGTGTCGACCCGGCATTGCAGTACCTTTGGATGGACTAGGTAAGCGGAGCGCTAGACGCCTGCTTCGCCTCCGCCGCGGGTGGGCCCAGTATTGCACTATCTTATGGATGGGCCCACGTATGGGGAGTGCTTAACTCTTCTTCACCTCCACCTCGTGTCGACCCGGCATTGCAGTACCTTTGGATGGACCACGTAGGCGGAGCGCTCAACGCCTGCTTCACTTCCGGCGCGGGTGGACCCAGCATTGCACTATCTGCGGGATCGGCCTACATACGGGTAGCGCTGAACGGCTGCTTCACCTCCACCACGTGTCGGCCCAGCATTGCACTACCTTTGGATGGACCAGTTATGCGGAGTGCTATACGCCTGCTTCGCCTCAGCCGTGGGTGGGCCGAGTATTACACTATCTTCGGGATCCGCCCACGTATAAGGAGTGCTTAACGCCTGCTTCAACTCCATCAGATATCGGCCCACCATTGCGCTACCTTTGGATGCACGCAAGTATGCGGAGCGCTCAAAGCCTGCTTCACCTCCATCGCGGGTGGGCCCAGTATTGCACTATCTTCGGCATGGGCCCATGCATGGGGAGTGCTTAACCCTTCTTCTCCTCCTCCGCGTGTCGATCCAGCATTGCACTACCTTTGGATGGACCAGGTATGCGGAGCGCTCAACGCCTGCTTCACCTTCGCCGCGGGTGGGACCAGTATTGCACCACCTTCGGGATGGGCCCACGCATGGGGAGTGCATAACCCATCTTCACCTCCACCGCGTGTCGACCCGGCATTGCAGTACCTTTACATGGACCAGGTATGCGGAGCGCTCAACGCCTGCTTCGCCTCCGCCGCGGGTGGGCCCAGTATTGTACTATCTTAGGGATCTGCTGATGTATGGGGAGCACTCAACGCCTGCTTCACCTTCGCCGCGGGTGGGAGCGGTATTGCACTATCTTAGGGTTCGGGCCACGTATGGGGAGTGCTTAACGCCTGCTTGACCTCTTCCGCGTGTCGGCCCGGCATTGCACTACCTTTGGATTGACCCAGGTATGCGGAGCGCTCAACGACAGCTTCACCTTCGCCGCGGGTGTGCTCAGTATTGAACTAACTTCGCGATCGGCCCACGTATGGGGAGTGCTTAACGCTTCTTCACCTCCACCGTGTGTCGACCCGGCATTGCACTACCTTTGGATGTACCCACGTATGCGGAGTGCTCAACGCCTGCTTATCTGCCACCGCGGGTGGGCCCAGTATTGCACTATCTTCGGTATCAGCCCACTCTATGGGGAGCGGTAAACGCCTGCTTCCCCTCCGCCGCGTGTCGACCCGGCATTGCACTACCTTTGGATGACCCCACGTATGCGGAGCGCTCAACGCCTGCTTCACCTCCATCGCGGGTGGGCCCAGCATTGCACAATCTTAGGGATGGGCCCACGTATGGGGAGTGCTTAACCCTTCTTCACCTCCGTCGCGTGTCGACCCGGCATTGCAGTACCTTTGGATGGAGCAGGTATGCGGAGCGGTCAACGCCTGCTTCGCCTTCGTCGCGGGTGCGCCCAGTATTGCACAATCTTCGGGATCGGCCCATTTATGCAGAGTGCTTAACGCCTCGTTCACCTCCACCGCAGGTGGGCCATGCATAGCAATATCTTAGGGATCGGGCCATGTATGGGGAGTGCTTAACGTCTGCTTCACCTCCACTGCGTGTCGGCCTGGCATTACACTACCTTTGGATGGACGCCCGCATGCGGAGCGCTCAACGCCTGCTTCACCTTCGCCACGGTTGTGCCCAGCATTGCACTATCTTGGGGATCGGCGCATTTATGGGGACTGCTTAACGCCTGCTTCACCTCCGCCGCGGGTGGGCGCCGTATAATACACATTCGTCGGGATCGGCCCACGTATGGGGAGTGCTTAACTCCTGCTTCACCTCCACCACGTGTCGGCCCGGCATTGCACTACTTTTGAAAGGACCCACGTATGCGGAGCGCACAACGCCTGCTTCACCTCCGCCGCGGGTGGGCCCAGTATAGAACTATATTAGGGATAGGGCCACATATGGGAAGTGCTTGACGCTTGCTTTACCTTCACTGCGGGTCGGCCCGGCATTGCACTTCCTTTGGATGGACCACGTAGGCGGAGTGCTCAACGCCTGCTTCACTTCCGGCACGGGTGGACCCAGCATTGCACTATCTTCGGAATCGGCCCACATACGGGTAGCACTCAACGCCTGCTTTACCTCCACCACGTGTCCGCCCGGTATTGCACTACCTTTGGATGGGCCCAAGTATGGAGAGCGCTCAACGCCTGCTTCACCTTCGCCGCGGGTGGGCACAGTATTGCACTATCTTGGGGATTGGCCCATTTATGGGGAGTGCTTAACACCTGTTTCACGTCCGCCGCGGGTGGGCCCTGTATTACACTATCTTCGGGATCGGCCCACGTATGGGGAGTGCTTAACGCCTGCTTCAGCTCCACCACGTGTCGGCCCACCATTGCGCTACCTTTGGATGGACCCACGTAAGCGGAGCGCTCAACGCCTGCTTCACCTCCGCCGCGGGTGGGCCCAGTATTGCACTATCTTCGGTATCGGCCCACGTATAGGGAGTGTTTAACGCTTCTTCACCTCCACCGCGTGTCCACCCGGCATTGCACTACCTTTGGATGGACCCACGCAGGCGGAGCGCTCAACGCCTGCTTCACCTTCACCGCGGGTGGGACCATTATTGCACTATATTCGGGATGGGCCCACGTATGGGGAGTGTTAACGCTTCTTCACCTGTACCTCGTGTCGACCCGGCATTGCACTACCTTTGGATGGACGACGTATGTGGAGCGCTCAACGCCTGCTTCACCTTCGCCGCGGGTGGGACCAGTATTGCGCTATCTTCGGGATTGGCGCACGTATGGGGAGTGCTTAACGCCTGCTTCACCTCCGCCGCGGGTGAGCCCAGTATTACACTTTCTTCAGGATCGGCCCACGCATGGGGAGTGCTTAACGCCTGCTTCAGCTCCATCACGTGTCGGCACGGCATTACACTATCTTCGGTATCGGCCCACGTATGGGGAGGGCTTAACGCCTGCTTCAGCTCCACCACGTGTCCGCCCAGCATTGCACTACTCTTGGATGGACCCAAGTATGTGGAGCTCTCAACGCTTGCTTCACCTCCGCCGCGGGTGGGCCCAGTATAGAACTGTCTTAGGGATAGGACCACGTATGGGGAGTGCTTGACGCCTGCTTTACCTCCACTGCGTGTCGGCCCGGCATTGCACTACCTTTGGATGGATCACGTATGCGGAGCGCTCAACGCCTGCTTCACATCCGCCGCGGTTGGGCCCAGTATGGCACTCTCTTCGGGATGGGCTCACGTATGGGGAGCGCTTAACGCCTGTTTCACCTCCACCGCGGGTGGGCCCAGTATTGCGCTATCTTAGGGATCGGGCCACGTATGGGGAGGTCTTAACCTGCTTCACCTCCAACGCGTGTCGGCCGGGCATTGCACTACCTTTGCATGGACCCACCTATGCGGAGCGCTGAACGCCTGCTTCACCTTCGCCGCGGGTGGGACTAGTATTGCACTAACTTTGGGATGGGCCAACGTATGGGGAGCGCTCAACGCCTGCTTCACCTCCGCCGCGGGTGGGTCCAGTATTGCACTATCCTCGGTATCGGCCCACGAATGGGGAGTGCTTAACGCCGGCTTCACCTCCATCACGTGTCGGCCCGGCATTGCACAAGCTTCGGGAACGGCCCACGTATGGGGAGTGCTTAACGCCGGCTTCACCTCCGCCGCGGGTGGGCCCAGAAAACAGTATCTTCGGGATCGGCCCACGTCTGGGGAGTGCTTAACGCCTGATTCACCTCCATCACGTATCGGCCCGGCATTGCACAATCTTCGGGAACGGCCGAAGTATGGGGAGTGCTTAACGCCCGCTTTACCTCCACCACGTGTCGGCCCGGCATTGCACTACCTTTGGATGGACCCACGTATGCCGAGCGCTCAACGCCTGCTTCAACTTCGCCGCGGGTGGGCCGAGCATTGCACTATCTAGGGTATCGGCCCACTTATGCGGAGTGCTACCGCATGCTTCAGGTCCACCGCGGGTGGGCCCAGTATTGCGCTATCTTAGGGATCGGGCAACGTGTGGGGAGTGCTTAACGCCTGCTTCTGCTCCACCGCGTGTCGGCCCGGCATTGCACTTCCTTTGGATGGACCCACGTATGCGGGGCGCTCAACACCTAACTCACCTTCACCGCGGGTGGGACCAGTATTGCACTATCTTAGGGATTGCGCCACGTATGGGGAGTGCTTAACGCCTGCTTCACCTCCTCCGCGTGTCGGCCCGGCATTGCACTACTTTGTATGGACCCACGTATGCGGAGAGCTCAACGCCTGCTTCACCTTCGCCGCGTGTCGACCCGGCATTGCACTACCTTAGGATGGACACACGTATGCGGAGTGCTTAACGCTTCTTCACCTCCAGCGCGTGTCAACCCGGCATTGCACTACCTTTAGATGAACCCATGTATGCAGAGCGCTCAACGCCTGCTTTACCTTCGCCGCGGGTGGGACCAGTATTGCACTATCTTCGGGATGGGCCCACGTATAAGGAGTGCTTAACGCTTCTTCACCTCCAGCGCGTGTCGACCCGGCATTGCACTACCTTTAGATGAACCACGTATGCAGAGGGTTTAACGCCTGCTTCACCTCCGACGCGGGTGGGGCCAGTATTGCACTAACTTGGGGATCGACCCAATTATGGGGAGTGCTTAACGCCTGCTTCACATCCACCGCGGGTGCACCCAGTATTGCACTATCTTAGGGATCGCGCCACGTATGGGGAGTGCTTAACGCCTGCTTCACCTCCACCACGTGTCAGCTTGGCATTGCACTACCTTTGGATGGACCCATGTATGCAGAGCCCTCAACGCCTTCTTCACCATCGCCGCGGGTAGGCGCAGCATTGCACTATCTTGGGTATGGGCTCATATATGAAGAATGCTTACCGCCTTCTTCAGCTTCACCGCGGGTGGGCCCAGTATTGCGCTATCTTAGGCATCGCGCCACGTATGGGGAGTGCTTAACGCCTGCTTCACCTGCACCGCGTGTCGGCCGGGCATGGCACTACCTTTGGATGGACCCACGTATGCGGAGCGCTGAACGCCTGCTTCACCTCAGCCGCGGGTGAGCCCAGTATTACACTATGTTCAGGATCGGCCCACGCATGGGGAGTGCTTAACGCCTGCTTCACCTCCATCACGTGTCGGCACGGCATTACACTACTTTTGGATGGACCCAATTATGTGGAGCTCTCAACGCTTGCTTCACCTCCGCCGCGGGAGGCCCAGTATAGAACTGTCTTAGGGATAGGGCCACGTATGGGGAATGCTTGACGCCTGCTTTACCTCCACTGCGTGTCGGCCCGGCATTGCACTACCTTTGGATGGACCACGTATGCGGAGCGCTCAACGCCTGCTTCACATCCGCCGCGGTTGGGCGCAGTATGGCACTCTCTTCGGGATGGGCTCACGTATTGGGACGGCCTAACGCCTGCTTCACCTCCACCGCGGGTGGGCCCAGTATTGCGCTATCTTAGGGATCGGGCCACGTAAGGGGAGGTCTTAACCTGCTTCACCTCCAACGCCTGTCGGCCGGGCATTGCACTACCTTTGCATGGACCCACCTATTCGGAGCGAAGAACGCCTGCTTCACCTTCGCCGCGGGTGGGACCAGTATTGCACTAACTTTGGGATGGGCCCACGTATGGGGAGTACTCAACGCTTCTTCACATCCACCACGTGTCGACCCGGCATTGCCCTACCTTTAGATGGACCACGTATGCGGAGCGCTGAGCGCCTGCTTCACCTCCACCGCGGGTGCGCCCAGTATTGCTCTATCTTAGGGATCGCGCCAAGTATGGGGAGCGCTTAACGCCTGCTTCACCTCCACCACGTGCGGGCCCGGCATTGCACTACCTTTAGATGGACCCATGTATGCAGAGCGCTCAACGCCTTCTTCACCATCGCCGCGGGTGGGCCCAGCATTGCACTATTTTGGGGATCGGCCCACTTATGCGGAGTGCATACCGCATGCTTCAGGTCCACCGCGGGTGGGCCCAGTATTGCGCTATCTTAGAGATCGGGCAACGTATGGGGAGTGCTTAACGCCTGCTTCACCTCCACGGCGTGTCGGCCGGGCATGGCACTACCTTTGGATGGACCTACTATGCGGAGCGCTGAATGCCTGCTTTACCTTCGCCGCGGGTGGGACCAGTATTGCACTATCTTAGGGATGGCGCCACGTATGGGGAGTGCTTAACGCCTGCTTCACCTCCTCCGCGTGTCGGCCCGTCATTGCACTACTTTGTATGGACCCACGTATGCGGAGAGCTCAACGCCTGCTTCACCTCCTCCACGTGTCAGCTTGGCATTGCACTACCTTTGGATGGACACATGTATGCAGAGCGCTCAACGCCTTCTTCACCATCGCCGCGGGTGGGCGCAGCATTGCACTATCTTGGGTATCGACCCATTTATGAGGAATGCTTACCACCTGCTTCAGCTCCACCGCGGTTGGGCCCAGTATTGCGCTATCTTAGGGATCGCGCCCCGTATGGGGAGTGCTTAACGCCTGCTTCACCTCCACTGCATGTCGGCCGGGCATGGCACTACCTTTGGATGGACCCACGTATGCGGATCGCTGAACGCCTGCTTTACCTTCGCCGCGGGTGGGACCAGTATTTCGCTATCTTCGGGATGGGCCCACGTATGGGGAGTCCTTAACGCTTCTTCACCTCCACCGCGTGTCAGCACGGCATTACACTACTTTTGGATGGACCCAAGTATGTGGAGTGCTCAACGCTTGCTTCACCTCCGCCGCGGGTGGGCCCAGTATTGAACTGTCTTAGGGATAGGGTCACGTATGGGGGTGCTTGACGCCTGCTTTACCTCCACGGCGTGTCGGCCCCGCATTGCACTACCTTTGGATGGACCACGTATGCGGAACGCTTAACGCCTGCTTCACCTTCGCCGCGGGTGGGACCAGTATTGCACAAACTTCGGGATGGGCCCACGTATGGGGAGTGCTTAACGCTTCTTCACCTCCACCGCGTGTCGACCCGGCATTGCCCTACCTTTAGATGGGCCACGTATGGGGAGTGCTTACCGCCTGCTTCACCTCCACCGCGTGTCGGCCCGCATTGCACTACCTTTGGATGGACCCACGTAAGCGGAGTGATCAACGCCTGTTTCACCTTTGCCGCGGGTGTAACCAGTATTGCACTATCTTAGGAATCGGGCCACGTATGGGAGTGCTTAACGTCTGCTTCACCTCCATCGCGGGTGGGCCCAGTATTGCATTATTTTTGGGATGGGCCCACGTAAGGGGGTTCTTAACCCTTCTTCACCTCCACCGCGTGTCGACCCGGCATTGCACAACCTTTGGATGGACCAGGTATGCGGAGTGCTTAACGCCGGCTTCACTTTCGCCGCGGGTGGGCCCAGTAATACACTATCTTCGGTATCGGCCCACGTATGGGGAGTGCTTAACGCCTGCTTCAGCTCCATCACGTGTCGGCCCGGCATTGCACAATCTTCGGGATCGGGCCACGTATGGGGAGGGCTTAACGCCTGCTTCACCTCCAACCCGTGTCGGCCGGGCATTGCACTACCTTTGGATGGACCCACGTATGCGGTGCGCTGAACGGCCGCTTCACTTTCGCCGCGGGTGGGCCCAGTAATACACTATCTTCGGTATCGGCCCACGTATGGGGAGGGCTTAACGCCTGCTTCCCCTCCAACCCGTGTCGGCCGGGCATTGCACTACCTTTGGATGGACCCACGTATGCGGTGCGCTGAACGCCTGCTTCACCTCCGACGCGGGTGGACCCAGTATTGCACTATCTTAGGGATCGCGCCATGTATGGGGAGTCCTTAACGCCTGCTTCACTTCCACGACGTGGCGGCTTGGCATTGCACTAGCTTTGGATGGACCCATGTATGCAGAGCGCTCAACGCATTCTTCACCTTCGCCGCGGGTGGGCCCAGCATTGCACTATCTTGGGGATCGGCCCATTTATGCGGAATGCTTACCGTCTGCTTCTGCTCCACCGCGGGTGGGCCCAGTATTGCGCTATCTTAGGGATCGGGCCACGTATGGGGAGGGCTTAACGCCTGCTTTACCTCCAACGCGTGTCGGCCGCGCATTGCACAACCTTTGGATGGACCAGGTATGCGGAGTGCTTAACGCCGGCTTCACCTTCGCCGCGGGTGTGCCCAGTAATATACTATCTCCGGTATCGGCCCACGTATGGGGAGTGCTTAACGCTTCTTCACCTCCATCACGTGTCGGCCCGGCACTACCTTTGCATGGACCCACGTGTGTGGAGCGCTCAACGCCTGCTTCAACTTCGCCGCGGGTGGGCCCAGCATTGCACTATCTTGGGGATCGGCCCATTTATGCAGAGTGCTTACCGCCTGCTTCAGCTCCAACGCGGGTGGGCCCAGTATTGCCCTATCCAGGGGATCGGGCCACGTATGGGGAGTGCTTAACGCCTGCTTCACCTCCACCGCGTGTCGGCCCGGCATTGAAATACCTTTGGATGGACCCACGTATGCTCAACGCCGGCTTCACCTTCGCCGCGGCTGGGCCCAGTATTACACTATCTTCGGTATCGGCCCATTTATGCGGAGTGCTTAACGCCTGCTTCAGCTCCACCACGTGTCGGCCCAGCATTGCACTACTTTTGGATGGACCCAAGTATGCGGACCGCTCAACGCTTGCTTCACCTCCGCCGTGGGTGGGCCCAGCATAGAACTGCCTTAGGGATAGGGCCACGTATGGGGAGTGCTTGACACCTGCTCTACCTCCACTGCGTGTCGGCGCGGTATTGCACTACCTTTGGATGGACCACGTATGCGGAGCGCTCAACGCCTGCTTCACATCCGCCGCGGTTGGCCCCAGTATGGCACTCTCTTCGCGATGGCCTCACGTATGGGGAGCGCTTAACACCTGCTTCACCTACACCGCGGGTACGCCCAGTATTGCACTATCTTAGGGATCGCGCCACGTATGGGGAGTGCTTAATGCCAGCTTCACCTCCATCACGTGGCGGCCCGGCATTGCACTACCTTTGGATGGACCCATGTATGCAGAGCGCTCAACGCCTTCTTCACCTTCGCCGCGGGTGGGCCCAGCATTGCACTATCTTGGGGATCGGCCCACTTATGCGGAGTGCTTACCGCATGCTTCAGGTCCACCGCGGGTGGGCCCAGTATTGCGCTATCTTAGGGATCGGGCAACGTATGGGGAGTGCTTAACGCCTGCTTCACCTCCACTGCGTGTCGGCCGGGCATGGCACTACCTTTGGATGAACCCACTATGCGGAGCGCTGAACGCCTGCTTTACCTTCGCCGCGGGTGGGCGCAGCATTGCACTATCTTGGGTATCGGCTCATTTATGAAGAATGCTTACCGCCTGCTTCAGCTCCACCGCGGGTGGGCCCGGTATTGCGCTATCTTAGGGATCGCGCTACGTATGGGGAGTGCTTAACGCCTGCTTCACCTCCACTGCGTGTCGGCCGGGCATGGCACTACATTTGGATGGACCCACGTATGCGGAGCGCTGAACGCCTGCTTTACCTTCGCCGCGGGTGGGACCAGTATTGCGCTAGCTTCGGGATCGGCCCACGTATGGGGAGTGCTTAACGCCTGCTTCACCTCCGCCCCGGGTGAGCCCAGTATTACAGTGTCTTCAGGATCGGCCCACGTATGGGAAGTGCTTAACGCCTGCTTCACCTGCACGACGTTTCGGCCCGGCATTGCACTATCTTGGGGAGCGGCCCATTTATGCGGAGTGCTTAACGCCTGCTTCACCTCCACCGCGGGTGGACCCAGTATTGCCTTCCTTTGGATGGACCCACGTATGTGGAGCGCTCAAAGCCTGCTTCTACTTCGCCGCGGGTGGGCCCAGCATTGCACTATCTTGGGGATCGGCCCATTTATGCGGAGTGCTTACCGCCTGCTTCAGCTCCACCGCGGGTGGGCCCAGTATTGCGCTATCTTAGAGATCGCGCCACGTATAGGGAGGGCCTAACGCCTGCTTCACCTCCAACGCGTGTCGGCCGGGCATTGCACTACCTTTGGATGGACCCACGTATGCGGAGCGCTGAACGCCTGCTTCACCTCCGACGCGGGTGGGGCCAGTATTGCACTAACTTGTGGATCGACCCAATTATGGGGAGTGCTTAACGCCTGCTTCACATCCACCGCGGGTGCACCCAGTATTGCACTATCTTAGGGATCGCGCCACGTATGAGGAGTGCTTAAAGCCTGCTTCACCTCCACCACGTGTCAGCTTGGCATTGCACTACCTTTGGATGGACCCATGTATGCAGAGCGCTCAACGCCTTCTTCACCATCGCCGCGGGTGGGCGCAGCATTGCACTATCTTGGGTATCGGCTCATTTATGAAGAATGCTTACCGCCTGCTTCAGCTCCACCGCGGGTGGGCCCGGTATTGCGCTATCTTAGGGATCGCGCTACGTATGGGGAGTGCTTAACGCCTGCTTCACCTCCACTGCGTGTCGGCCGGGCATGGCACTACATTTGGATGGACCCACGTATGCGGAGCGCTGAACGCCTGCTTTACCTTCGCCGCGGGTGGGACCAGTATTGCGCTAGCTTCGGGATTGACCCACGTATGGGGAGTGCTTAACGCTTCTACACCTCCAGCGCGTGTCGACCCGGCATTGCACTACCTTTAGATGGACCACGTATGCAGAGGGTTTAACGCCTGCTTCACCTCCAACGCGGGTGGGGCCAGAATTGCACTAACTTGGGGATCGACCCAATTATGGGGAGTGCTTAACGCCTGCTTCACATCCACCGCGGGTGCACCCAGTATTGCACTATCTTAGGGATCGCGCCACGTATGGGGAATGCTTAACGCCTGCTTCACCTCCACCACGTGTCAGCTTGGCATTGCACTACCTTTGCATGGACCCATGTATGCAGAGCGCTCAACGCGTTCTTCACCATCGCCGCGGGTGGGCGCAGCATTGCACTATCTTGGGTATCGGCTCATTTATGAGGAATGCTTACCGCATGCTTCAGGTCCACCGCGGGTGGGCCCAGTATTGCGCTATCTTAGAGATCGGGCAACGTATGGGGAGTGCTTAACGCCTGCTTCACCTCCACCGCGTGTCGGTCGGGCATGGCACTACCTTTGGATGGACCCACTATGCGGAGCGCTGAACGCCTGCTTTACCTTCGCCGCGGGTGGGACCAGTATTGCACTATCTTCGGGATGGGCTCACGTATGAGAAGTGCTTAACGCTTCTTCACCTCCAGCGCGTGTCGACCCGGCATTGCCCTACCTTTAGATGGACCACGTATGCAGAGCGTTGAACGCCTGCTTCACCTCCGACGCGGGTGGGGGCCAGTATTGCACTAACTTGGGGATCGACCCAATTATGGGGAGTGCTTATAGCCTGCTTCCCATCCACCGCGGGTGCGCCCAGTATTGCAATATCTTAGGGATCGCGCCACGTATGGGGAGTGCTTAAACCCTGCTTCACCTCCACCACGTGTCAGCTTGGCATTGCACTGCCTTTGGATGGACCCATGTATGCAGAGCGCTCAACGCTTTCTTCATCATCTCCGCGGGTGGGCGCAGCATTGCACTATCTTGGGTATCGGCCCATTTATGAGGAATGCTTACCATCTGCTTCAGCTCCACCGCGGTTGGGCCCAGTATTGCGCTATCTTAGGGATCGCGCCACGTATGGGGAGGTCTTAACCTGCTTCACCTCCAACGCGTGGCGGCCGGACATTGCACTACCTTTCGATGGACGCACCTCTGCGGAGCGCTGAACGGCTGCTTCACCTTCGCAGCGGGTGGGACCAGTATTGCACTAACTTCGGGATGGGCCCACGTATGGGGAGTGCTTAACGCTTCTTCACCTCCACCGCGTGTCGACCCGGCATTGCCCTACCTTTAGATGGGCCACGTATGGGGAGTGCTTAACGCCTGCTTCACCTCCACCGCGTGTCGGCCCGCATTGCACTACCTTTGGATGGACCCTCGTAGGCGGAGTGAGCAACGCCTGTTTCACCTTCGCCGCGGGTGTAACCAGTATTGCACTGTCTTAGGAATCGGGCCACGTATGGGAGTGCTTAACGTCTGCTTCACCTCCATCGCGGGTGGGCCCAGTATTGCATTATTTTTGGGATGGGCCCACGTAAGGGGGTTCTTAACCCTTCTTCACCTCCACCGCGTGTCGACCGGGCATTGCACAACCTTTGGATGGACCAGGTATGCGGAGTGCTTAACGCCGGCTTCACTTTCGCCGCGGGTGGGCCCAGTAATACACTATCTTCGGTATCGGCCCACGTATGGGGAGTGCTTAACGCCTGCTTCACCTCCATCACGTGTCGGCCCGGCATTGCACAATCTTCGGGATCGGGCCACGTATGGGGAGGGCTTAACGCCTGCTTCACCTCCAACCCGTGTCGGCCGGGCATTGCACTGCCTTTGGATGGACCCACGTATGCGGTGCGCTGAACGGCCGCTTCACTTTCGCCGCGGGTGGGCCCAGTAATACACTATCTTCGGTATCGGCCCACGTATGGGGAGTGCTTAACGCCTGCTTCACCTCCATCACGTGTCGGCCCGGCATTGCACAATCTTCGGGATCGGGCCACGTATGGGGAGGGCTTAACGCCTGCTTCCCCTCCAACCCGTGTCGGCCGGGCATTGCACTACCTTTGGATGGACCCACGTATGCGGTGCGCTGAACGCCTGCTTCACCCCCGACGCGGGTGGACCCAGTATTGCACTATCTTAAGGATCGCGCCATGTATGGGGAGTCCTTAACGCCTGCTTCACTTCCACGACGTGGCGGCTTGGCATTGCACTACCTTTGGATGGACCCATGTATGCAGAGCGCTCAACGCATTCTTCACCTTCGCCGCGGGTGGGCCCAGCATTGCACTATCTTGGGGATCGGCCCATTTATGCGGAATACTTACCGCCTGCTTCTGCTCCACCGCGGGTGGGCCCAGTATTGCGCTATCTTAGGGATCGGGTCACGTATGGGGAGGGCTTAACGCCTGCTTCACCTCCAACGCGTGTCGGCCGCGCATTGCACTACCTTTGGATGGACCCACGTATGCGGAGCGCTGGACGCCTGCTTGACCATCGCCGCGGGTGGGACCAGTATTGCACTAACTTCGGTATGGGCCCACGTATGGGGAGTGCTTAACGCTTCTTTACCTCCACAGCGTGTCGACCCAGCATTGCCCTACCTTCAGATGGAGCACGTATGCGGAGCGTTGAACGCCTGCTTCACCTCCGACGCGGGTGGGCCCAGTATTGCACTATCTTGGGGATCGGCCCATATATGGGGAGTTCTTAACGCCTGCTTCACCTCCACCGCGGGTGCGCCCAGTATTGCACTATCTTAGGAATCGGCCCACGTAGGGGGAGTGCTTCACGCCCGCTTGAGCTCCACCAAGTGTCGGCCCGGCATTGCACTACCTTTGGATGGACCCAGATATGCACAGCGCTCAACGCCTGCTTCACCTTCGCCGCGGGCGGTCCCAGCATTGCACTATCTTGGGAATCGGCCCATTTATGGGAAGTGCTTAACGCCTGCTTCACCTCCATCGCGGCTGGGCCCAGTATTGCACTATCTTAGGGATGGGCCCACGTATGGGGAGTGCTTAACCCTTCTTCACCTCCACCGCGTGTCGACCCGGCATTGCACAACCTTTGGATGGACCAGGTATGCGGAGTGCTTAACGCCGGCTTCACCTTCTCCGCGCGTGGGCCCAGTAATATACTATCTCCGGTATCGGCCCACGTATGGGGAGTGCTTAACGCTTCTTCACCTCCATCACGTGTCGTCCCGGCACTACCTTTGCATGGACCCACGTGTGTGGAGCGCTCAACGCCTGCTTCAACTTCGCCGCGGGTGGGCCCAGCATTGCACTATCATGGGGATCGGCCCATTTATGCGGAGTGCTTACCGCCTGCTTCAGCTCCACCGCGGGTGGGCCCAGTATTGCCCCATCCAGGGGATCGGGCCACGTATGGGGAGTGCTTAACGCCTGCTTCACCTCCACCGCGTGTCGGCCCGGCATTGAAATACCTATGGATGGACCCACGTATGCTCAACGCCGGCTTCACCTTCGCCGCGGCTGGGCCCAGTATTACACTATCTTCGGTATCGGCCCATTTATGCGGAGTGCTTAATGCCTGCTTCAGCTCCACCACGTGTCGGCCCAGCATTGCACTACTTTTGGATGGACCCAAGTATGCGGACCGCTCAACGCTTGCTTCACCTCCGCCGTGGGTGGGCCCAGCATAGAACTGTCTTAGGGATAGGGCCACGTATGGGGAGTGCTTGACACCTGCTCTACCTCCATCACGTGCCGGCCCGGCATTGCACTACCTTTGGATGGACCCATGTATGCAGAGCGCTCAACGCCTTCTTCACCTTCGCCGCGGGTGGGCCCAGCATTGCACTATCTTGGGGATCGGCCCACTTATGCGGAGTGCTTACCGCATGCTTCAGGTCCACCGCGGGTGGGCCCAGTATTGCGCTATCTTAGGGATCGGGCAACGTATGGGGAGTGCTTAACGCCTGCTTCACCTCCACTGCGTGTCGGCCGGGCATGGCACTACCTTTGGATGAACCTCTATGCGGAGCGCTGAACGCCTGCTTTACCTTCGCCGCGGGTGGGACCAGTATTGGACTAACTTCGGGATGGGCGCACGTATGAGGAGTGCTTAACGCTTCCTCACCTCCACCGCGTGTCGACCCGGCATTGCACTATGTTTACATGGACCACGTATGCCGAGCGCTCAACACCTGCCTCACCTCCGAAGCGTATCGGCCCAGTATTGCACTATCTTCTGGATCGGCCCACGTATGGGGAGTGCTTAACGCCTGCTTCACCTCCGCCCCGGGTGAGCCCTGTATTACACTGTCTTCAGGATCGGCCCACGTATGGGAAGTGCTTAACGCCTGCTTCACCTGCACGACGTGTCGGCCCGGCATTGCACTATCTTGGGGAGCGGCCCATTTATGCGGAGTGCTTAACGCCTGCTTCACCTCCACCGCGGGTGGACCCAGTATTGCCCTACCTTTGGATGGACCCACGTATGTGGAGCGCTCAAAGCCTGCTTCCACTTCGCCGCGGGTGGGCCCAGCATTGCACTATCTTGGGGATCGGCCCATTTATGCGGAGTGCTTACCGCCTGCTTCAGCTCCACCGCGGGTGGGCCCAGTATTGCGCTATCTTAGAGATCGCGCCACGTATAGGGAGGGCCTAACGCCTGCTTCACCTCCAACGCGTGTCGGCCGGGCATTGCACTACCTTTGGATGGACCCACGTATGCGGAGCGCTGTACGCCTGCTTCACCTTCGCCGCGGGTGGGACGAGTATTGCACTATCTCCGGGATGGGCCCACGTATGGGGAGTGCTTAACGCTTCTTCACCTCCAGCGCGTGTCGACCCGGCATTGCACTACCTTTAGATGGACCACGTATGCAGAAGGTTTAACGCCTGCTTCACCTCCGACGCGGGTGGGGCCAGTATTGCACTAACTTGTGGATCGACCCAATTATGGGGAGTGCTTAACGCCTGCTTCACATCCACCGCGGGTGCACCCAGTATTGCACTATCTTAGGGATCGCGCCACGTATGGGGAGTGCTTAAAGCCTGCTTCACCTCCACCACGTGTCAGCTTGGCATTGCACTACCTTTGGATGGACCCATGTATGCAGAGCGCTCAACGCCTTCTTCACCATCGCCGCGGGTGGGCGCAGCATTGCACTATCTTGGGTATCGGCTCATTTATGAAGAATGCTTACCGCCTGCTTCAGCTCCACCGCGGGTGGGCCCAGTATTGCGCTATCTTAGGGATCGCGCTACGTATGGGGAGTGCTTAACGCCTGCTTCACCTCCACTGCGTGTCGGCCGGGCATGGCACTACATTTGGATGGACCCACGTATGCGGAGCGCTGAACGCCTGCTTTACCTTCGCCGCGGGTGGGACCAGTATTGCGCTAGCTTCGGGATTGGCCCACGTATGGGGAGTGCTTAACGCTTCTTCACCTCCAGCGCGTGTCGACCCGGCATTGCACTACCTTTAGATGGACCACGTATGCAGAGGGTTTAACGCCTGCTTCACCTCCAACGCGGGTGGGGCCAGTATTGCACTAACTTGGGGATCGACCCAATTATGGGGAGTGCTTAACGCCTGCTTCACATCCACCGCGGGTGCACCCAGTATTGCACTATCTTAGGGATCGCGCCACGTATGGGGAATGCTTAACGCCTGCTTCACCTCCACCACGTGTCAGCTTGGCATTGCACTACCTTTGCATGGACCCATGTATGCAGAGCGCTCAACGCCTTCTTCACCATCGCCGCGGGTGGGCGCAGCATTGCACTATCTTGGGTATCGGCTCATTTATGAGGAATGCTTACCGCATGCTTCAGGTCCACCGCGGGTGGGCCCAGTATTGCGCTATCTTAGAGATCGGGCAACGTATGGGGAGTGCTTAACGCCTGCTTCACCTCCACCGCGTGTCGGTCGGGCATGGCACTACCTTTGGATGGACCCACTATGCGGAGCGCTGAACGCCTGCTTTACCTTCGCCGCAAGTGGGACCAGTATTGCACTATCTTCGGGATGGGCTCACGTATGAGAAGTGCTTAACGCTTCTTCACCTCCAGCGCGTGTCGACCCGGCATTGCCCTACCTTTAGATGGACCACGTATGCAGAGCGTTGAACGCCTGCTTCACCTCCGACGCGGATGGGGCCAGTATTGCACTAACTTGGGCATCGACCCAATTATGGGGAGTGCTTATAGCCTGCTTCCCATCCACCGCGGGTGCGCCCAGTATTGCAATATCTTAGGGATCGCGCCACGTATGGGGAGTGCTTAAACCCTGCTTCACCTCCGCCCCGGGTGAGCCCAGTATTACACTGTCTTCAGGATCGGCCCACGTATGGGAAGTGCTTAACGCCTGCTTCACCTGCACGACGTGTCGGCCCGGCATTGCACTATCTTGGGGAGCGGCCCATTTATGCGGAGTGCTTAACGCCTGCTTCACCTCCACCGCGGGTGGACCCAGTATTGCGCTATCTTAGGGATCGCGCCACGTATGGGGAGTGCTTAACGCCTGCTTCACCTCCACCGCGTGTCGGCCGGGCATGGCACTACCTTTGGATGGACCCACGTATGCGGATCGCTGAACGCCTGCTTTACCTTCGCCGCGGGTGGGACCAGTATTTCGCTATCTTCGGGATAGGGTCACGTTTGGGGGTGCTTGACGCCTGCTTTACCTCCACGGCGTGTCGGCCCCGCTTTGCACTACCTTTGGATGGACCTCGTATGCGGAGCGCTTAACGCCTGCTTCACCTCCACCGCGGGTGTGCCCAGTATTGCGCTATCTTAGGGATCGGGCCACGTATGGGGAGGTCTTAACCTGCTTCACCTCCAACGCGTGGCGGCCGGGCATTGCACTACCTTTCGATGGAGGCACCTATGCGGAGCGCTGAACGCCTGCTTCACCTTCGCCGCGGGTGGGACCAGTATTGCACTAACTTTGGGATGGGCCCACGTATGGGGAGTGCTTAACGCTTCTTCACCTCCACCCCGTGTCGACCCGGCATTGCCCTACCTTTAGATGGGCCACGTATGGGGAGTGCTTAACGCCTGCTTCACCTCCACCGCGTGTCGGCCCGCATTGCACTACCTTTGGATGGACCCACGTAAGCGGAGTGATCAACGCCTGTTTCACCTTCGCCGCGGGTGTAACCAGTATTGCACTATCTTAGGAATCGGGCCACGTATGGGAGTGCTTAACGTCTGCTTCACCTCCATCGCGAGTGGGCCCAGTATTGCATTATTTTTGGGATGGGCCCACGTAAGGGGGTTCTTAACCCTTCTTCACCTCCACCGCGTGTCGACCGGGCATTGCACAACCTTTGGATGGACCAGGTATGCGGAGTGCTTAACGCCGGCTTCACTTTCGCCGCGGGTGGGCCCAGTAATACACAACTTCGGTATCGGCCCACGTATGGGGAGTGCTTAACGCCTGCTTCACCTCCATCACGTGTCGGCCCGGCATTGCACAATCTTCGGGATCGGGCCACGTATGGGGAGGGCTTAACGCCTGCTTCACCTCCAACCCGTGTCGGCCGGGCATTGCACTACCTTTGGATGGACCCACGAATGCGGTGCGCTGAACGGCCGCTTCACTTTCGCCGCGGGTGGGCCCAGTAATACACTATCTTCGGTATCGGCCCACGTATGGGGAGTGCTTAACGCCTGCTTCACCTCCATCACGTGTCGGCCCGGCATTGCACAATCTTCGGGATCGGGCCACGTATGGGGAGGGCTTAACGCCTGCTTCCCCTCCAACCCGTGTCGGCCGGGCATTGCACTACCTTTGGATGGACCCACGTATGCGGTGCGCTGAACGCCTGTTTCACCTCCGACGCGGGTGGACCCAGTATTGCACTATCTTAGGGATCGCGCCATGTATGGGGAGTCCTTAACGCCTGCTTCACTTCCACGACGTGGCGGCTTGGCATTGCACTACCTTTGGATGGACCCATGTATGCAGAGCGCTCAACGCATTCTTCACCTTCGCCGCGGGTGGGGCCAGCATTGCACTATCTTGGGGATCGGCCCATTTATGCGGAATGCTTACCGCCTGCTTCTGCTCCACCGCGGGTGGGCCCAGTATTGCGCTATCTTAGGGATCGGGCCACGTATGGGGAGGGCTTAACGCCTGCTTCACCTCCAACGCGTGTCGGCCGCGCATTGCACTACCTTTGGATGGACCCACGTATGCGGAGCGCTCAACGCCTGCTTCACCTTCGCCGCGGGCGGGCCCAGCATTGCACTATCTTGGGAATCGGCCCATTTATGGGAAGTGCTTAACGCCTGCTTCACCTCCATCGCGGCTGCGCCCAGTATTGCACTATCTTAGGGATGGGCCCACGTATGGGGAGTGCTTAACCCTTCTTCACCTCCACCGCGTGTCGACCCGGCATTGCACAACCTTTGGATGGACCAGGTATGCGGAGTGCTTAACGCCGGCTTCACCTTCGCCGCGGGTGGGCCCAGTAATATACTATCTCCGGTATCGGCCCACGTATGGGGAGTGCTTAACGCTTCTTCACCTCCATCACGTGTCGGCCCGTCACTACCTTTGCATGGACCCACGTGCGTGGAGCGCTCAACGCCTGCTTCAACTTCGCCGCGGGTGGGCCCAGCATTGCACTATCATGGGGATCGGCCCATTTATGCGGAGTGCTTACCGCCTGCTTCAGCTCCACCGCGGGTGGGCCCAGTATTGCCCCATCCAGGGGATCGGGCCACGTATGGGGAGTGCTTAACGCCTGCTTCACCTCCACCACGTGTCGGCCCGGCATTGAAATACCTTTGGATGGACCCACGTATGCTCAACGCCGGCTTCACCTTCGCCGCGGCTGGGCCCAGTATTACACTATCTTCGGTATCGGCCCATTTGTGCGGAGTGCTTAACGCCTGCTTCAGCTCCACCACGTGTCGGCCCAGCATTGCACTACTTTTGGATGGACCCAAGTATGCGGACCGCTCAACGCTTGCTTCACCTCCGCCGTGGGTGGGCCCAGCATAGAACTGTCTTAGGGATAGGGCCACGTATGGGGAGTGCTTGACACCTGCTCTACCTCCACTGCGTGTCGGCGCGGCATTGCACTACCTTTGGATGGACCACGTATGCGGAGCGCTCAACGCCTGCTTCACATCCGCCGCGGTTGGCCCCAGTATGGCACTCTCTTCGCGATGGCCTCACGTATGGGGAGCGCTTAACGCCTGCTTCACCTCCACCGCGGGTACGCCCAGTATTGCACTATCTTAGGGATCGCGCCACGTATGGGGAGTGCTTAATGCCTGCTTCACCTCCATCACGTGCCGGCCCGGCATTGCACTACCTTTGGATGGACCCATGTATGCAGAGCGCTCAACGCCTTCTTCACCTTCGCCGCGGGTGGGCCCAGCATTGCACTATCTTGGGGATCGGCCCACTTATGCGGAGTGCTTACCGCATGCTTCAGGTCCACCGCGGGTGGGCCCAGTATTGCGCTATCTTAGGGATCGGGCAACGTATGGGGAGTGCTTAACGCCTGCTTCACCTCCACTGCGTGTCGGCCGGGCATGGCACTACCTTTGGATGAACCCACTATGCGGAGCGCTGAACGCCTGCTTTACCTTCGCCGCGGGTGGGACCAGTATTGGACTATCTTCGGGATGGGCGCACGTATGAGGAGTGCTTAACGCCTGCTTCACCTGCACGACGTGTCGGCCCGGCATTGCACTATCTTGGGGAGCGGCCCATTTATGCGGAGTGCTTAACGCCTGCTTCACCTCCACCGCGGGTGGACCCAGTATTGCCCTACCTTTGGATGGACCCACGTATGTGGAGCGCTCAAAGCCTGCTTCCACTTCGCCGCGGGTGGGCCCAGCATTGCACTATCTTGGGGATCGGCCCATTTATGCGGAGTGCTTACCGCCTGCTTCAGCTCCACCGCGGGTGGGCCCAGTATTGCGCTATCTTAGAGATCGCGCCACGTATAGGGAGGGCCTAACGCCTGCTTCACCTCCAACGCGTGTCGGCCGGGCATTGCACTACCTTTGGATGGACCCACGTATGCGGAGCGCTGAACGCCTGCTTCACCTTCGCCGCGGGTGGGACCAGTATTGCACTAACTTCGGGATGGGCCCACGTATGGGGAGTGCTTAACGCTTCTTCACCTCCACCGCGTGTCGACCCGGCATTGCCCTACCTTTAGATGGGCCACGTATGGGGAGTGCATAACGCCTGCTTCACCTCCACCGCGTGTCGGCCCGCATTGCACTACCTTTGGATGGACCCACGTAAGCGGAGTGATCAACGCCTGTTTCACCTTCGCCGCGGGTGTAACCAGTATTGCACTATCTTAGGAATCGGGCCACGTATGGGAGTGCTTAACGTCTGCTTCACCTCCATCGCGGGTGGGCCCAGTATTGCATTATTTTTGGGATGGGCCCACGTAAGGGTGTTCTTAACCCTTCTTCACCTCCACCGCGTGTCGACCCGGCATTGCACTACCTTTGGATGGACCCACGTATGCGGTGCGCTGAACGGCCGCTTCACTTTCGCCGCGGGTGGGCCCAGTAATACACTATCTTCGGTATCGGCCCACGTATGGGGAGTGCTTAACGCCTGCTTCACCTCCATCACGTGTCGGCCCGGCATTGCACAATCTTCGGGATCGGGCCACGTATGTGGAGGGCTTAACGCCTGCTTCCCCTCCAACCCGTGTCGGCCGGGCATTGCACTACCTTTGGATGGACCCACGTATGCGGTGCGCTGAACGCCTGCTTCACCTCCGACGCGGGTGGACCCAGTATTGCACTATCTTAGGGATCGCGCCATGTATGGGGAGTCCTTAACGCCTGCTTCACTTCCACGACGTGGCGGCTTGGCATTGCACTACCTTTGGATGGACCCATGTATGCAGAGCGCTCAACGCATTCTTCACCTTCGCCGCGGGTGGGCCCAGCATTGCACTATCTTGGGGATCGGCCCATTTATGCGGAATGCTTACCGCCTGCTTCTGCTCCACCGCGGGTGGGCCCAGTATTGCGCTATCTTAGGGATCGGGCCACGTATGGGGAGGGCTTAACGCCTGCTTCACCTCCAACGCGTGTCGGCCGCGCATTGCACTACCTTTGGATGGACCCACGTATGCGGAGCGCTGGACGCCTGCTTGACCATCGCCGCGGGTGGGACCAGTATTGCACTAACTTCGGTATGGGCCCACGTATGGGGAGTGCTTAACGCTTCTTTACCTCCACAGCGTGTCGACCCGGCATTGCCCTACCTTTAGATGGAGCACGTATGCGGAGCGTTGAACGCCTGCTTCACCTCCGACGCGGGTGGGCCCAGTATTGCACTATCTTGGGGATCGGCCCATATATGGGGAGTTCTTAACGCCTGCTTCACCTCCACCGCGGGTGCGCCCAGTATTGCACTATCTTAGGGATGGGCCCACGTATGGGGAGCGCTTAACCCTTCTTCACCTCCACCGCGTGTCGACCCGGCATTGCACAACCTTTGGATGGACCCAGATATGCACGGCGCTCAACGCCTGCATCACCTTCGCCGCGGGCGGGCCCAGCATTGCACTATCTTGGGAATCGGCCCATTTATGGGACGTGCTTAACGCCTGCTTCACCTCCATCGCGGCTGGGCCCAGTATTGCACTATCTTAGGGATGGGCCCACGTATGGGGAGCGCTTAACCCTTCTTCACCTCCACCGCGTGTCGACCCGGCATTGCACAACCTTTGGATGGACCAGGTATGCGGAGTGCTTAACGCCGGCTTCACCTTCGCCGCGGGTGGGCCCAGTAATATACTATCTCCGGTATCGGCCCACGTATGGGGAGTGCTTAACGCTTCTTCACCTCCATCACGTGTCGGCCCGGCACTACCTTTGCATGGACCCACGTGCGTGGAGCGCTCAACGCCTGCTTCAACTTCGCCGCGGGTGGGCCCAGCATTGCACTATCTTGGGGATCGGCCCATTTATGCGGAGTGCTTACCGCCTGCTTCAGCTCCACCGCGGGTGGGCCCAGTATTGCCCTATCCAGGGGATCGGGCCACGTATGGGGAGTGCTTAACGCCTGCTTCACCTCCACCGCGTGTCGGCCCGGCATTGAAATACCTTTGGATGGACCCACGTATGCTCAACGCCGGCTTCACCTTCGCCGCGGCTGGGCCCAGTATTACACTATCTTCGGTATCGGCCCATTTATGCGGAGTGCTTAACGCCTGCTTCAGCTCCACCACGTGTCGGCTCAGCATTGCACTACTTTTGGATGGACCCAAGTATGCGGACCGCTCAACGCTTGTTTCACCTCCGCCGTGGGTGGGCCCAGCATAGAACTGTCTTAGGGATAGGGCCGCGTATGGGGAGTGCTTGACACCTGCTCTACCTCCACTGCGTGTCGGTGCGGCATTGCACTACCTTTGGATGGACCACGTATGCGGAGCGCTCAACGCCTGCTTCACATCCGCCGCGGTTGGCCCCAGTATGGCACTCTCTTCGCGATGGCCTCACGTATGAGGAGCGCTTAACGCCTGCTTCACCTCCACCGCGGGTACGCCCAGTATTGCACTATCTTAGGGATCGCGCCACGTATGGGGAGTGCTTAACGCCTGCTTCACCTCCATCACGTGCCGGCCCGGCATTGCACTACCTTTGGATGGACCCATGTATGCAGAGCGCTCAACGCCTTCTTCACCTTCGCCGCGGGTGGGCCCAGCATTGCACTATCTTGGGTATCGGCCCACTTATGCGGAGAGCTTACCGCATGCTTCAGGTCCACCGCGGGTGGGCCCAGTATTGCGCTATCTTAGGGATCGGGCAACGTATGGGGAGTGCTTAACGCCTGCTTCACCTCCACTGCGTGTCGGCCGGGCATGGCACTACCTTTGGATGAACCCACTATGCGGAGCGCTGAACGCCTGCTTTACCTTCGCCGCGGGTGGGACCAGTATTGGACTATCTTCGGGATGGGCGCACGTATGAGGAGTGCTTAACGCTTCCTCACCTCCACCGCGTGTCGACCCGGCATTGCACTATCTTTACATGGACCACGTATGCCGAGCGCTCAACACCTGCCTCACCTCCGAAGCGTATCGGCCCAGTATTGCACTATCTTCGGGATCGGCCCACGTATGGGGAGTGTTTAACGCCTGCTTCACCTCCGCCCCGGGTGAGCCCAGTATTACACTGTCTTCAGGATCGGCCCACGTATGGGAAGTGCTTAACGCCTGCTTCACCTGCACGACGTGTCGGCCCGGCATTGCACTATCTTGGAGGCGGCCCATTTATGCGGAGTGCTTAACGCCTGCTTCACCTCCACCGCGGGTGGACCCAGTATTGCCCTACCTTTGGATGGACCCTCGTATGTGGAGCGCTCAAAGGCTGCTTCCACTTCGCCGCGGGTGGGCCCAGCATTGCACTATCTTGGGGATCGGCCCATTTATGCGGATTGCTTACCGCCTGCTTCAGCTCCACCTCGGGTGGGCCCAGTATTGCGCTATCTTAGAGATCGTGCCACGTATAGGGAGGGCCTAACGCCTGCTTCACCTCCAACGCGTGTCGGCCGGGCATTGCACTACCTTTGGATGGACCCACGTATGCGGAGCGCTGAACGCCTGCTTCACCTTCGCCGCGGGTGGGACGAGTATTGCAATATCTCCGGGATGGGCGCACGTATGGGGAGTGCTTAACGCTTCTTCACCTCCAGCGCGTGTCGACCCGGCATTGCACTACCTTTAGATGGACCACGTATGCAGAAGGTTTAACGCCTGCTTCACCTCCGACGCGGGTGGGGCCAGTATTGCACTAACTTGTGGATCGACCCAATTATGGGGAGTGCTTAACGCCTGCTTCACATCCACCGCGGGTGCACCGAGTATTGCACTATCTTAGGTATCGCGCCACGTATGGGGAGTGCTTAACGCCTGCTTCACCTCCACCACGTGTCAGCTTGGCATTGCACTACCTTTGGATGGACCCATGTATGCAGAGCGCTCAACGCCTTCTTCACCATCGCCGCGGGTGGGCGCAGCATTGCACTATCTTGGGTATCGGCTCATTTATGAAGAATACTTACCGCCTGCTTCAGCTCCACCGCGGGTGGGCCCAGTATTGCGCTATCTTAGGGATCGCGCTATGTATTAGGAGTGCTTAACGCCTGCTTCACCTCTACTGCGTGTCGGCCGGGCATGGCACTACCTTTGGATGGACCACGTATGCGGAGCGCTCAACGCCTGCTTCACATCCGCCGCGGTTGGGCCCAGTATGGCACTGTCTTCGGGATGGGCTCACGTATGGGGAGCGCTTAACGCCTGCTTCACCTCCACCGCGGGTGGGCCCAGTATTGCGCTATCTTAGGGATCGGGCCACGTATGGGGAGGTCTTAACCTGCTTCACCTCCAACGCGTGTCGGCCGGTCATTGCACTACCTTTGCATGGACCCACCTATGCGGAGCGAAGAACCCCTGCTTCACCTTCGCCGCGGGTGGGACCAGTATTGCACTAACTTTGGGATGGGCCCACGTATGGGGAGTGCTTAACGCTTCTTCACCTCCACCACGTGTCGACCCGGCATTGCACTATCTTGGGGAGCGGCCCATTTATGCGGAGTGCTTACCGCCTGCTTCAGCTCCACCGCAGGTGGGCCCAGTATTGCGCTATCTTAGAGATCGCGCCACGTATGGGGAGGGCCTAACGCCTGCTTCACCTCCAACGCGTGTCGGCCGGGCATTGCACTACCTTTGGATGGACCCACGTATGCGGAGCGCTGAACGCCCGCTTCACCTTCGCCGCGGGTAGCCCGAGTATTGCACTATCTTCGGGATGGACCCACGTATGGAGAGTGCTTAACGCTTCTTCACCTCCAGCGCGTGTCGACCCGGCATTGCACTACCTTTAGATGGACCACGTATGCAGAGGGTTTAACGCCTGCTTCACCTCCGACGCGGGTGGGGCCAGTATTGCACTAACTTGGGGATCGACCCAATTATGGGGAGTGCTTAACGCCTGCTTTACATCCACCGCGGGTGCACCCAGTATTGCACTATCTTAGGGATCGCGCCACGTATGGGGAGTGCTTAACGCCTGCTTCCCTTCCACCACGTGTCAGCTTGGCATTGGACTACCTTTGGATGGACCCATGTATGCAGAGCGCTCAACGCCTTCTTCACAATCGCCGCGGGTGGGCGCAGCATTGCACTATCTTGGGTATCGGCTCATTTATGAAGAATGCTTACCGCCTGCTTCAGCTCCACCGCGGGTGGGCCCAGTATTGCGCTATCTTAGGGATCGCGCCACGTATGGGGAGTGCTTAACGCCTGCTTCATCTCCACCGCGTGTCGGCCGGGCATGGCACTACCTTTGGATGGACCCACGTATGCGGAGCGCTGAACGCCTGCTTCAGCTCCACCACGTGTAGGCCCAGCATTGCACTACTTTTGGATGGACCCAAGTATGTGGAGCTCTCAACGCTTGCTTCACCTCTGCCGCGGGAGGCCCAGTATAGAACTGTCTTAGGGATAGGGCCACGTATGGGGAGTGCTTGACGCCTGCTTTACCTCCACTGCGTGTCGGCCCGGCATTGCACTACCTTTGGATGGACCACGTATGCGGAGCGCTCAACGCCTGCTTCACATCCGCCGCGGTTGGGCCCAGTATGGCACTCTCTTCGGGATGGGCTCACGTATGGGGAGCGCTTAACGCCTGCTTCACCTCCACCGCGGGTGGGCCCAGTATTGCACTATCTTAGGGATCGCGCCACGTATGGGGAGTGGTTAACGCCTGCTTCACCTCCACCACGTGCCGGCCCGGCATTGCACTACCTTTAGATGGACCCATGTATACAGAGCGCTCAACGCCTTCTTCACCTTCGCCGCGGGTGGGCGCAGCATTGCACTATCTTGGGGATCGGCCCACTTATGCGGAGTGCTTACCGCATGCTTCAGGTCCACCGCGGGTGGGCCCAGATTGCGCTATCTTGGAGATCGGGCAACGTATGGGGAGTGCTTAACGCCTGCTTCACCTCCACCGCGTGTCGGCCGGGCATGGCACTACCTTTGGATGGACCCACTATGCGGAGCGCTGAACGCCTGCTTTACCTTCGCCGCGGGTGGGACCAGTATTGGACTATCTTCGGGATGGGCGCACGTATGAGGAGTGCTTAACGCTTCCTCACCTCCACCGCGTGTCGACCCGGCATTGCACTATCTTTACATGGACCACGTATGCCGAGCGCTCAACACCTGCCTCACCTCCGAAGCGTATCGGCCCAGTATTGCACTATCTTCGGGATCGGCCCACGTATGGGGAGTGCTTAACGCCTGCTTCACCTCCGCCCCGGGTGAGCCCAGTATTACACTGTCTTCAGGATCGGCCCACGTATGGGAAGTGCTTAACGCCTGCTTCACCTGCACGACGTGTCGGCCCGGCATTGCACTATCTTGGGGAGCGGCCCATTTATGCGGAGTGCTTAACGCCTGCTTCACCTCCACCGCGGGTGGACCCAGTATTGCCCTACCTTTGGATGGACCCACGTATGTGGAGCGCTCAAAGGCTGCTTCCACTTCGCCGCGGGTGGGCCCAGTATTGGACTATCTTGGGGATCGGCCCATTTATGCGGAGTGCTTACCGCCTGCTTCAGCTCCACCGCGGGTGGGCCCAGTAGTGCGCTATCTTAGAGATCGCGCCACGTATAGGGAGGGCCTAACGCCTGCTTCACCTCCAACGCGTGTCGGCCGGGCATTGCACTACCTTTGGATGGACCCACGTATGCGGAGCGCTGAACGCCTGCTTCACCTTCGCCGCGGGTGGGACGAGTATTGCACTATCTCCGGGATGGGCCCACGTATGGGGAGTGCTTAACGCTTCTTCACCTCCAGCGCGTGTCGACCCGGCATTGCACTACCTTTAGATGGACCACGTATGCAGAAGGTTTAACGCCTGCTTCACCTCCGACGCGGGTGGGGCCAGTATGGCACTAACTTGTGGATCCACCCAATTATGGGGAGTGCTTAACGCCTGCTTCACATCCACCGCGGGTGCACCCAGTATTGCACTATCTTAGGGATCGCGCCACGTATGGGGAGTGCTTAACGCCTGCTTCACTTCCACCACGTGTCAGCTTGGCATTGGACTACCTTTGGATGGACCCATGTATGCAGAGCGCTCAACGCCTTCTTCACAATCGCCGCGGGTGGGCGCAGCATTGCACTATCTTGGGTATCGGCTCATTTATGAAGAATGCTTACCGCCTGCTTCAGCTCCACCGCGGGTGGGCCCAGTATTGCGCTATCTTAGGGATCGCGCCACGTATGGGGAGTGCTTAACGCCTGCTTCACCTCTACTGCGTGTCGGCCGGGCATGGCACTACCTTTGGATGGACCACGTATGCGGAGCGCTCAACGCCTGCTTCACATCCGCCGCGGTTGGGCCCAGTATGGCACTGTCTTCGGGATGGGCTCACGTATGGGGAGCGCTTAACGCCTGCTTCACCTCCACCGCGGGTGGGCCCAGTATTGCGCTATCTTAGGGATCGGGCCACGTATGGGGAGGTCTTAACCTGCTTCACCTCCAACGCGTGTCGGCCGGTCATTGCACTACCTTTGCATGGACCCACCTATGCGGAGCGAAGAACCCCTGCTTCACCTTCGCCGCGGGTGGGACCAGTATTGCACTAACTTTGGGATGGGCCCACGTATGGGGAGTGCTTAACGCTTCTTCACCTCCACCACGTGTCGACCCGGCATTGCACTATCTTGGGGAGCGGCCCATTTATGCGGAGTGCTTACCGCCTGCTTCAGCTCCACCGCGGGTGGGCCCAGTATTGCGCTATCTTAGAGATCGCGCCACGTATGGGGAGGGCCTAACGCCTGCTTCACCTCCAACGCGTGTCGGCCGGGCATTGCACTACCTTTGGATGGACCCACGTATGCGGAGCGCTGAACGCCCGCTTCACCTTCGCCGCGGGTAGCCCGAGTATTGCACTATCTTCGGGATGGACCCACGTATGGAGAGTGCTTAACGCTTCTTCACCTCCAGCGCGTGTCGACCCGGCATTGCACTACCTTTAGATGGACCACGTATGCAGAGGGTTTAACGCCTGCTTCACCTCCGACGCGGGTGGGGCCAGTATTGCACTAACTTGGGGATCGACCCAATTATGGGGAGTGCTTAACGCCTGCTTTACATCCACCGCGGGTGCACCCAGTATTGCACTATCTTAGGGATCGCGCCACGTATGGGGAGTGCTTAACGCCTGCTTCACTTCCACCACGTGTCAGCTTGGCATTGGACTACCTTTGGATGGACCCATGTATGCAGAGCGCTCAACGCCTTCTTCACAATCGCCGCGGGTGGGCGCAGCATTGCACTATCTTGGGTATCGGCTCATTTATGAAGAATGCTTACCGCCTGCTTCAGCTCCACCGCGGGTGGGCCCAGTATTGCGCTACCTTAGGGATCGCGCCACGTATGGGGAGTGCTTAACGCCTGCTTCACCTCCACCGCGTGTCGGCCGGGCATGGCACTACCTTTGGATGGACCCACGTATGCGGAGCGCTGAACGCCTGCTTCAGCTCCACCACGTGTAGGCCCAGCATTGCACTACTTTTGGATGGACCCAAGTATGTGGAGCTCTCAACGCTTGCTTCACCTCCGCCGCGGGAGGCCCAGTATAGAACTGTCTTAGGGATAGGGCCACGTATGGGGAGTGCTTGACGCCTGCTTTACCTCCACTGCGTGTCGGCCCGGCATTGCACTACCTTTGGATGGACCACGTATGCGGAGCGCTCAACGCCTGCTTCACATCCGCCGCGGTTGGGCCCAGTATGGCACTCTCTTCGGGATGGGCTCACGTATGGGGAGCGCTTAACGCCTGCTTCACCTCCACCGCGGGTGGGCCCAGTATTGCACTATCTTAGGGATCGCGCCACGTATGGGGAGTGCTTAACGCCTGCTTCACCTCCACCACGTGCCGGCCCGGCATTGCACTACCTTTAGATGGACCCATGTATGCAGAGCGCTCAACGCCTTCTTCACCTTCGCCGCGGGTGGGCGCAGCATTGCACTATCTTGGGGATCGGCCCACTTATGCGGAGTGCTTACCGCATGCTTCAGGTCCACCGCGGGTGGGCCCAGATTGCGCTATCTTGGAGATCGGGCAACGTATGGGGAGTGCTTAACGCCTGCTTCACCTCCACCGCGTGTCGGCCGGGCATGGCACTACCTTTGGATGGACCCACTATGCGGAGCGCTGAACGCCTGCTTTACCTTCGCCGCGGGTGGGACCAGTATTGGACTATCTTCGGGATGGGCGCACGTATGAGGAGTGCTTAACGCTTCCTCACCTCCACCGCGTGTCGACCCGGCATTGCACTATCTTTACATGGACCACGTATGCCGAGCGCTCAACACCTGCCTCACCTCCGAAGCGTATCGGCCCAGTATTGCACTATCTTCGGGATCGGCCCACGTATGGGGAGTGCTTAACGCCTGCTTCACCTCCGCCCCGGGTGAGCCCAGTATTACACTGTCTTCAGGATCGGCCCACGTATGGGAAGTGCTTAACGCCTGCTTCACCTGCACGACGTGTCGGCCCGGCATTGCACTATCTTGGGGAGCGGCCCATTTATGCGGAGTGCTTAACGCCTGCTTCACCTCCACCGCGGGTGGACCCAGTATTGCCCTACCTTTGGATGGACCCACGTATGTGGAGCGCTCAAAGGCTGCTTCCACTTCGCCGCGGGTGGGCCCAGTATTGGACTATCTTGGGGATCGGCCCATTTATGCGGAGTGCTTACCGCCTGCTTCAGCTCCACCGCGGGTGGGCCCAGTATTGCGCTATCTTAGAGATCGCGCCACGTATAGGGAGGGCCTAACGCCTGCTTCACCTCCAACGCGTGTCGGCCGGGCATTGCACTACCTTTGGATGGACCCACGTATGCGGAGCGCTGAACGCCTGCTTCACCTTCGCCGCGGGTGGGACGAGTATTGCACTATCTCCGGGATGGGCCCACGTATGGGGAGTGCTTAACGCTTCTTCACCTCCAGCGCGTGTCGACCCGGCATTGCACTACCTTTAGATGGACCACGTATGCAGAAGGTTTAACGCCTGCTTCACCTCCGACGCGGGTGGGGCCAGTATGGCACTAACTTGTGGATCCACCCAATTATGGGGAGTGCTTAACGCCTGCTTCACATCCACCGCGGGTGCACCCAGTATTGCACTATCTTAGGGATCGCGCCACGTATGGGGAGTGCTTAACGCCTGCTTCACCTCCACCACGTGTCAGCTTGGCATTGCACTACCTTTGGATGGACCCATGTATGCAGAGCGCTCAACGCCTTCTTCACCATCGCCGCGGGTGGGCGCAGCATTGCACTATCTTGGGTATCGGCTCATTTATGAAGAATGCTTACCGCCTGCTTCAGCTCCACCGCGGGTGGACCCAGTATTGCGCTATCTTAGGGATCGCGCTACGTATTAGGAGTGCTTAACGCCTGCTTCACCTCCACTGCGTGTCGGCCGGGCATGGCACTACCTTTGGATGGACCACGTATGCGGAGCGCTCAACGCCTGCTTCACATCCGCCGCGGTTGGGCCCAGTATGGCACTCTCTTCGGGATGGGCTCACGTATGGGGAGCGCTTAACGCCTGCTTCACCTCCACCGCGGGTGGGCCCAGTATTGCGCTATCTTAGGGATCGGGCCACGTATGGGGAGGTCTTAACCTGCTTCACCTCCAACGCGTGTCGGCCGGTCATTGCTCTACCTTTGCATGGACCCACCTATGCGGAGCGAAGAACCCCTGCTTCACCTTCGCCGCGGGTGGGACCAGTATTGCACTAACTTTGGGATGGGCCCACGTATGGGGAGTGCTTAACGCTTCTTCTCCTCCACCCCGTGTCGACCCGGCATTGCACTATCTTGGGGAGCGGCCCATTTATGCGGAGTGCTTACCGCCTGCTTCAGCTCCACCGCGGGTGGGCCCAGTATTGCGCTATCTTAGAGATCGTGCCACGTATGGGGAGGGCCTAACGCCTGCTTCACCTACAACGCGTGTCGGCCGGGCATTGCACTACCTTTGGATGGACCCACGTATGCGGAGCGCTGAACGCCCGCTTCACCTTCGCCGCGGGTGGGCCGAGTATTGCACTATCTTCGGGATGGACCCACGTATGGAGAGTGCTTAACGCTTCTTCACCTCCAGCGCGTGTCGACCCGGCATTGCACTACCTTTAGATGGACCACGTATGCAGAGGGTTTAACGCCTGCTTCACCTCCGACGCGGGTGGGGCCAGTATTGCACTAACTTGGGGATCGACCCAATTATGGGGAGTGCTTAACGCCTGCTTCACATCCACCGCGGGTGCACCCAGTATTGCACTATCTTAGGGATCGCGCCACGTATGGGGAGTGCTTAACGCCTGCTTCACTTCCACCACATGTCAGCTTGGCATTGGACTACCTTTGGATGGACCCATGTATGCAGAGCGCTCAACGCCTTCTTCACAATCGCCGCGGGTGGGCGCAGCATTGCACTATCTTGGGTATCGGCTCATTTATGAAGAATGCTTACCGCCTGCTTCAGCTCCACCGCGGGTGGGCCCAGTATTGCGCTATCTTAGGGATCGCGCCACGTATGGGGAGTGCTTAACGCCTGCTTCACCTCCACCGCGTGTCGGCCGGGCATGGCACTACCTTTGGATGGACCCACGTATGCGGAGCGCTGAACGCCTGCTTCAGCTCCACCACGTGTAGGCCCAGCATTGCACTACTTTTGGATGGACCCAAGTATGTGGAGCTCTCAACGCTTGCTTCACCTCCGCCGCGGGAGGCCCAGTATAGAACTGTCTTAGGGATAGGGCCACGTATGGGGAGTGCTTGACGCCTGCTTTACCTCCACTGCGTGTCGGCCCGGCATTGCACTACCTTTGGATGGACCACGTATGCGGAGCGCTCAACGCCTGCTTCACATCCGCCGCGGTTGGGCCCAGTATGGCACTCTCTTCGGGATGGGCTCACGTATGGGGAGCGCTTAACGCCTGCTTCACCTCCACCGCGGGTGGGCCCAGTATTGCGCTATCTTAGGGATCGGGCCACGTATGGGGAGGTCTTAACCTGCTTCACCTCCAACGCGTGTCGGCCGGTCATTGCACTACCTTTGCATGGACCCACCTATGCGGAGCGAAGAAAGCCTGCTTCACCTTCGCCGCGGGTGGGACCAGTATTGCACTAACTTTGGCATGGGCCCACGTATGGGGAGTGCTTAACGCTTCTTCACCTCCACCACGTGTCGACCCGGCATTGCCCTACCTTTAGATGGACCACGTATGCGGAGCGCTGAGCGCCTGCTTGACCTTCACCGCGGGTGCGCCCAGTACTGCACTATCTTAGGGATCGCGCCACGTATGGGGAGTGCTTAACGCCTGCTTCACCTCCACCACGTGCCGGCCCGGCATTGCACTACCTTTAGATGGACCCATGTATGCAGAGCGCTCAACGCCTTCTTCACCTTCGCCGCGGGTGGGCGCAGAATTGCACTATCATGGGGATCGGCCCACTTATGCGGAGTGCTTACCGCATGCTTCAGGTCCACCGCGGGTGGGCCCAGATTGCGCTATCTTAGAGATCGGGCAACGTATGGGGAGTGCTTAACGCCTGCTTCACCTCCACCGCGTGTCGGCCGGGCATGGAACTACCTTTGGATGGACCCACTATGCGGAGAGCTGAACGCCTGCTTTACCTTCGCCGCGGGTGGGACCAGTATTGCACTATCTTCGGGATGGGCCCACGTATGAGGAGTGTTTAGCGCTTCTTCACCTCCAGCGCGTGTCAACCCGGCATTGCCCTACCTTTAGATGGACCACGTATGCAGAGCGTTGAACGCCTGCTTCACCTACGACGCGGGTGGGGCCAGTATTGCACTAACTTGGGGATCGCGCCACGTACGGGGAGTGCTTAAACCCTGCTTCACCTCCACCACGTGTCAGCTTGGCATTGCACTACCTTTGGATGGACCCATGTATGCAGAGCGCTCAACGCTTTCTTCACCATCGCCGCGGGTGGGCGCAGCATTGCACTATCTTGGGTATCGGCCCATTTATGAGGAATGCTTACCACCTGCTTCAGCTCCACCGCGGTTGGGCCCAGTATTGCGCTATCTTAGGGATCGCGCCACGTATGGGGATTGCTTAACGCCTGCTTCACCTCCACCGCGTGTCGACCGGGCATGGCACTACCGTTGGATGGACCCACGTATGCGGATCGCTGAACGCCTGCATTACGTTCGCCGCGGGTGGGACCAGTATTGCGCTATCTTCGGGATGGGCCCACGTATGGGGAGTGCTTAACGCCTGCTTCACCTCCGCCGCGGGTGAGCCCAGTATTACACTATCTTCAGGATCGGCCCACGCATGGGGAGTGCTTAACGCCTGCTTCACCTCCATCACGTGTCGGCACGGCATTACACTATCTTCGGTATCGGCCCACGTATGGGGAGTGCTTAACGCCTGCTTCAGCTCCACCACGTGTCGGCCCAGCATTGCACTACTTTTGGATGGACCCAAGTATGTGGAGCTCTCAACGCTTGCTTTAACTCCGCCGCGGGTGGGCCCAGTATAGAACTGTCTTAGGGATAGGGCCACGTATGGGGAGTGCTTGACGCCTGCTTTACCTCCACTGCGTGTCGGCCCGGCATTGCACTACCTTTGGATGGACCACGTATGCAGAGCGCTCAACGCCTGCTTCACATCCGCCGCGGTTGGGCCCAGTATTGCGCTATCTTAGGGATCGGGCCACGTATGGGGAGTGCTTAACGCTTCTTCACCTCCACCGCGTGTCGACCCGGCATTGCCCTACCTTTAGATGGGCCACGTATGTGGAGCGCTGAGCGCCTGCTTCACCTCCACCGCGCGTCGGCCCGGCATTGCACTACCTTTGGATGGGGCCACGTATGCGGAGCCATGAACGAGTGCTTCACCTTCGCCGCGGGTGGGACCAGTATTGCACTATCTTTGGAATCGGGCCACGTATGGGAGTGCTTAACGTCTGCTTCACCTCCATCGCGGGTGGGCCCAGTATTGCACTATTTTTGGCATGGGCCCACGTATGGGGGAGCTTAACCCTCCTTCACCTCCACCGCGTGTCGACCCGGCATTGCACAACCTTTGGATGGACCCAAGTATGTGGATCGCTCAACGCTTGCTTCACCTCCGCCGCGGGTGGGCCCAGTATTGAACTGTCTTAGGAATCGGGCCACGTATGGGGAGTGCTTAACGCCTGCTTCACCTCCACCGCGTGTCGGCCCGCATTGCACTATCTTAGGGATCGGGCGACGTATGGGGAGTGCTTAACGCCTACTTTTCCTCCTCCGCGTGTCGGCCCGGCATTGCACTACCTTTGGATGGACCCACGTATGCGGAGCGCTCAATGCCTGCTTCACCTTCGCCGCGGGTGGGCCCAGTATTGCACTATCTTGGGGAGCGGCCCATTTATGGGGAGTGCTTAAAGACTGCTTCACCTCCACCGCGGATGGGGCCAGTATTACACTATCTTAGGGATCGGGCCTCGTATGGGGAGTGCTGAACGCCTGCTTCACCTCCACCGCGTGACGGCCCGGCATTGCACTACCTTTGGATGGACCCACGTAAGCGGAGTGATCAACGCCTGTTTCACCTTCGCCGCGGGTGTAACCAGTATTGCACTATCTTAGGAATCGGGCCGCGTATGGGAGTGCTTAACGTCTGCTTCACCTCCATCGCGGGTGGGCCCAGTATTGCACTATTTTTGGTATGGGCCCACGTATGGGGGTGCTTAACCCTTCTTCACCTCCACCGCGTGTCGACCCGGCATTGCACAACCTTTGGATGGACCAGGTATGCGGAGTGCTTAACGCCGGCTTCACTTTCGCCGCGGGTGGGCCCTGTAATACATTATCTTCGGTATCGGCCCACGTATGGGGAGTGCTTAACGCCTGCTTCACCTCCATCACGTGTCGGCCCGGCATTGCACAATCTTCGGGATCGGGCCACGTATGGGGAGGGCTTAACGCCTGCTTCACCTCCAACCCGTGTCGGCCGGGCATTGTACTACCTTTGGATGGACCCACGTATGCGGAGCGCTGAACGGCCGCTTCACGTTCGCCGCTGGTGGGACCAGTATTGCACTATCTTCGGTATGGGCCCACGTATGGGGAGTGCTTAACGCTTCTTCACCTCCACCACGTGTCGACCCGGCATTGCGCTACCTTTAGATCGACCACGTATGCAGAGCGGTGAACGCCTGCTTCACCTCCGACGCGGGTGGACCCAGTATTGCACTATCTTAGGGATCGGCCCATATATGGGGAGTTCTTAACGCCTGCTTCACCTCCACCGCGGGTGCGCCCAGTATTGCACTATCTTAGGAATCGGCCCACGTAGGGGGAGTGCTTAACGCCTGCTTCACTTCCACGACGTGGCGGCTTGGCATTGCACTACCTTTGGATGGACCCATGTATGCAGAGCGCTCAACGCATTCTTTACCTTCGCCGCGGGTGGGCCCAGCATTGCACTATCTTGGGGATCGGCCCATTTATGCGGAAAGCTTACTGCCTGCTTCTGCTCCACCGCGGGTGGGCCCAGTATTGCGCTATCTTAGGGATCGGGCCACGTATGGGGAGGGCTTAACGCCTGCTTCACCTCCAACACGTGTCGGCCGCGCATTGCACTACCTTTGCATGGACCCACGTATGCGGAGCGCTGGACGCCTGCTTGACCATCGCCGCGGGTGGGACCAGTATTGCACTAACTTCGGTATGGGCCCACGTATGGGGAGTGCTTAACGCTTCTTTACCTCCACAGCGTGTCGACCCGGCATTGCCCTACCTTTAGATGGACCACGTATGCGGAGCGTTGAACGCCTGCTTCACCTCCGACGCGGGTGGGCCCAGTATTGCACTATCTTGGGGATCGGCCCATATATGGGGAGTTCTTAACGCCTGCTTCACCTCCACCGCGGGTGCGCCCAGTATTGCACTATCTTAGGAATCGGCCCACGTAGGGGGAGTGCTTAACGCCCGCTTGATCTCCACCAAGTGTCGGCCCGGCATTGCACTAACTTTGGATGGACCCAGATATGCACAGCGCTCAACGCCTGCTTCACCTTCGCCGCGGGCGGGCCCAGCATTGCACTATCTTGGGAATCGGCCCATTTATGGGAAGTGCTTAACGCCTGATTCACCTCCATCGCGGCTGGGCCCAGTATTGCACTATCTTAGGGATGGGCCCACGTATGGGGAGTGCTTAACCCTTCTTCACCTCCACCGCGTGTCGACCCGGCATTGCACAACCTTTGGATGGACCAGGTAGGCGGAGTGCTTAACGCCGGCTTCAGCTTCGCCGCGGGTGGGCCCAGTAATATACTATCTTCGGTATCGGCCCACGTATGGGGAGTGCTTAACGCTTCTTCACCTCCATCACGTGTCGGCCCGGCACTACCTTGGCATGGACCCACGTGCGTGGAGCGCTCAACGCCTGCTTCAACTTCGCCGCGGGTGGGCCCAGCATTGCACTATCTTGGGGATCGGCCCATTTATGCGGAGTGCTTACCGCCTGCTTCAGCTCCACCGCGGGTGGGCCCAGTATTGCGCTATCTTAGGGATCGGGCCACGTATGGGGAGAGCTTAACGCCTGCTTCACCTCCAACCCGTGTCGGCCGGGCATTGCACTACCTTTCGATGGAGCCACATATTGTAGCCCTCTTCAATGAAACACACTAAACACAGTTATTTATTTTGGGCGAACTTGTGCCCGGAAACTCAATATTAAGCATTCACACACTTTAAAAAAAAAGAGTTAACAGCAGCCTATTCCACAGTCAACCGCGTCTCTCCGCCGAACGCTCTTTTCATGCGCCCCGAAGGCGAAGTGCCACGCCGTGGCTTCTCATTGGACGGCAGACTCGGGCGCTGCCGTGAGCGCGTGCAAGGGAGACAGGCGCTGTATCGCCATGCGCGAGCCGTCTGGCGCTCTTCTAACGGCGATGCGACGAGTAATGGGCTTTAGCGATGAGACGCTTGCAAAGGTGCCTCACGAGAGTGCTCTTACCTGGCATGTGGAGAGCTCTCTGCGGCATTAGTCCCCCTCCGAAAACGCATCGTCCTGATGCGTTTGAAACAAATTTATCTATAGATGTGTTTTCATTGCCTGTCGTAGTAAGGCTTCATGCGGACTACGTGTACGACCTCCGCATGGATGTGCCGCTTTGATCGCTCTTGCTCATGAGGGATGGTTTCGTATTTCAGGTCACCTACTCGGCGAATAACTTCGTAAGGTCCAAAGTATCGGCGAAGGAGTTTTTCACTTAGTCCGCGATGACGCACTGGTGTCCATACCCACACTTTGTCGCCCGGGTGGTACTGAACTTCTCTGTGGCGCAGGTTGTAATAGCTTGGGTCCCTACGTTGTTGCTGGCGGATACGGAACCGTGCCAACTGCCGGGCTTCTTCAGCTCGTTGTAGGAAGTCGTCTACGTCGTACGGGTTGTTGTTTTCATCATCTACTGGCAACATAGCATCCAGTGTGGTTGTTACTGTGCGGCCATAGACCAGTTGAAATGGAGTGACCTGGGTTGTCTCCTGTACTGCCGTATTATAGGCGAAAGTGGCGTAAGGCAAGATTGCGTCCCATGTCTTATGTTCGAGGTCGACATACATGGACAACATATCGGCCAGGCTTCGGTTTAGACGTTCCGTCATGCTGTTTGTTTGGGGATGGTATGCCGTGCTTTTTCTGTGACTGGTGTGAGTCATCTTCATCAAACATTGCATCAAATCAGCTGTGAAGGCCGCTCCTCGATCGGTAATTACGACCATTGGTGCACCATGTCGCAGTACTATGTTACAAACGAAGAAATTTGCAACTTCAACTGCCGTTCCTTGCTCAAGGCAGCCAGTTTCAGCTTATCGTGTTAAATAGTCCGTCGCTACTACGATCGTTCTCTTCCCTGACGATGATGTTGGGAACGGGCCAAGAAGATCCATTCCAACTTGTTGAAATGGAGTCTTTGGTGGGTCTATGGGCTGAAGAAGTCCGGCCGGTTTCACGGGTGGTGTTTTGCGCCTTTGACATTCGCGACATGTCTTCACGTAATGCAATTTAGGCCAGAAGTATCTGAGACGAATTCTTGCGAACGTCCGGCTGACACCTAAGTGACCCGACGATGGTTCATCATGGCAAGCTTCCAAAATTTCTGGTCGCATGGCTGACGGTACGACGAGTAAGAATTTTTCCTGGTTGCGTTCAAAGTTTCTCTTGTAGAGTGCATTATCTCGGAGGCAAAATGACGATAAACCTCTCGTAAACATGCGTGGGACTTGGATGTCGTATCCTTCGAGGTGTTTGATGAGTGGGAGCAATTCTGTGTCGGCCCGTTGACGCTCGGCGATTTCCGAAGCTGTCATCGCTGTAAGAAACGGGAAATCTTCTTCTTCTGAAGGAGTCGACTCCACTGGTGAGCGGGACAAGCAGTCAGCATTGTTATGTTTTCTTCCAGACCTGTACACGACAGTAATGTCGTATTCTTGGAGCCTGAGGCTCCACCTCGCAAGTCGTCCAGATGGGTCTTTTAGGTTTGCCAGCCAGCAAAGAGAATGGTGATCGCTGACTGCACGGAACGGCCTGCCGTAAAGGTATGGTCGGAACTTGCTGATGGCCCATATGACAGCCAAACACTCCTTTTCCGTTGCAGAGTAATTTGTTTCAGCTTTCGAGAGAGTGCGGCTAGCATACGCTATGACTTTCTCTTCCCCATTTTGCCACTGAACTAAAACCGCGCCGAGACCGAGATTGCTTGCATCTGTGTGGACTTCTGTGTCCGCTGTCTCGTCGAAGTGGGCGAGGATCGGTGGGGCTTGCAATCGTTCCTTTAATTCATTGAACGCAACCTCTTGTTCAGCATGCCACATGAAGGGTACGTCTTCTTTAGTCAGTTTCGTCAGAGGTCCGGCAATTTTCGAGAAGTTTTCTACAAATCGCCTGTAATAAGCGCATAGTCCCAAAAATTGCCGTACCGTCTTCTTGTTTTTAGGCTTTGGAAATCGTGCAACGGCAGCAGTCTTGTCGGGATCCGGAGCAGTACCTTGCGCGCTAAATACGTGACCCAGGAAACGAAGTTCTTGGAATCCAAACTGGCACTTTTCCGGTTTAATGGTTAGGCCTGCCGAGCGGATGGCTTAAAGCACTAAACGCAGCCTCTGGACATGCTGGTCGAATGTTGCAGAATATACCACTATGTCGTCTAGGTAAACTAAGCATGACTGCCATTTAAGACCCGAGAGGACGCTGTCCATCATGTGCTGGAATGTCGCCGGCGCACAGCAGAGACCGAATGGAAGCGCTTTGAACTCATACAGGCCGTCTGGGGTTACGAAAGCAGTTTTTTCGCGGTCTCTTTCGTCTACTTCAATTTGCCAATACCCGCTCTTGAGATCTAATGAAGAGAAAAATTTTGCATGTCGTAGGCGATCCAACGTGTCATCAATGCGGGGAAGGGGGTATACATCCCGCCTGGTCACACTGTTCAACTTCCGGTAATCAACACAGAATCTCAATGTATTGTCCTTCTTTCTCACAAGGACTACCGGCGACGCCCACGGGCTGTTTGATGGCTGAATGACATCGTCCTCAAGCATCTCTTGCACCTGACTCTTTATGATCTCTCGTTCAACCGGTGACACTCGGTACGGATGTTGGTGTACTGGCCTGGTCGCTTCGTCTGTTATTATACGGTGTTTAACAATTGGTGTGCGCCGTACCTTTGACGAGGTGGAGAAACATTCAGCGAATTCATTTATAAGGTCCTCCATCATTTCTTTCTGGGCTGGCGTCAGACTTTGGTTGATCGTAACTGATGTTACGGCGTCATGCATAGTTTGGACAGCAGATGGTCTTGACGCTAAGCTACATACAGCTGTGACCGCAGTAGCGCTGTGCAGGAAGGCGATGGCTGTGTTCTTTGCGACGTGCTGAAATTCACTTCCGAAGTTCGTCAGCAATACATCAGCACACCCATCGCGTAGTTGAACAATTCCTCGTGCTACGCAAATGCCTTTTTTCAACAGCAGCTCGACGTTGGCCTCCGCTATACCTTCCGAGTCGTCGAATGCTTCGTTTCTTACGCGAACCAGCATGCTGCATCGTGGTGGCACGGTTATGTCATCGTCGGTAACCCGCAAGGCAACGTGTTCTAGCTCCTCCGACTCTCGCATGTCTATAGCCTGCTTCGTAGAAAATGACACGCTAGAATTCTGCAGGTTGATTATGGCACCATTTGTAAGAAGAAAGTCCATTCCGAGTATTACATCCTTCGAACATGCTGGTAGCACGACAAAATCAGCGACGTAAGAAAAACCCCGAATTCCGATTCTCGCTGTACATCTACCCAGGGGAGTAATGAGGTTCCCACCAGCCGTACGTATCTGGGGTCCACTCCATGGCATCAAAACTTTTTTCAATTCCTTGGTGAGTGCATATCTTACGACGGAATAATCGGCACCTGTGTCAACTAATGCACTCAATTCATGACCGTCTATTGTAATGCGGAAGTCTGAAGAAATTCTCTGTTCACTAGTCATATTCATCCGCTTCTGTTTGTCGCGGCTGCTCGGTAAACTTGACGGAGGATCTTGGCTTTTTCGAACGTCAGCGGCCTCGCCTCCACAGGTCGCTCGCTTCAGTTTTCCGGACGTGGGCTCAGTGAACGACGCCTTGGTGAAATCGAGGATGGCCGTGGACTTGGTGATCGGTAGCGTGCAGACGTTGATGATCGGGGCTGGTGTTGGTATCTAGCAGCCGGATCCTGTTGCCGGGTCAAGTAGTCCTGAATTTCGGTGGGTCTTTCGCCATTACGGGGGCAAGGCGCATTTATCGTAAAGCCGCGAAGACCTGCTCTGCGATATGGGCACATTCTGTATAGGTGTCCAGCTTCCCCGCAGTGGAAACAGAGTGGTGTCCGGTCGGGTGCACGCCACACGTCACTTTTTCGTGGCCTCAGCTCTGCTAGAAGGGGTCCACTGCGCAGAGTTGGCTGGTGGCTGCTGGGAGTCGCGAATGGAGAACAATGCCCGGTCGGTTGGCATAACACATCAGCGTACGTTGGCACGCGACGTACGGGTGGTGGTTGGTCATGATGAACAGGCGGTTCCTCACGTCCTGGCTGCAGAATGGCGTGGCGAACTTCATCTCGAATGACGGCGGCGAGAGTTGAGACTGTCGGCGTGGCTTCCGGTAGCTGCAGCTTTCGAAGCTCCTCCTTTACGATTGATCTCACCAGTTCTCTTAGTGCTTCGGTGTTACTGCCTGGGCTTGCTGACAGGATATCGGCCGGTGCGCTGGTGACATCATGATTGTAGTGATGGGCACGCTGCTGCAGCGCCTTCTCTATGGTCGTCGCTTCGGTGCGAAACTCAGCAACACTGTGTGGTGGGTTGCGGACGAGTCCTGCAAACAGCTCCTGCTTAACGCCACGCATCAGATGGCGTAATTTCTTCTCTTCGGTCATGTTTGGATCCGCGCGCGTGAAGAGACGGGACATATCCTCGATATACATGCCGACACTTTCGTTAGTGCGCTGGTTTCTGGCTTGTAGAGCGTGCTCTGCCTTCTCTCGCCGATCGGTGCTGGCATACGTGGCAAGCAGCTGTCGCCGAAATTCTTCCCACGAAGATAGTGTCGCTTCATGATTGACGTACCACGTCCTCGCTGACTCTTCTAACGCGAAGTACACGTTGCGAAGCTTCCGTGTCTCGTCCCAGCCGTTGGAATCTGCCACTCGCTTCAACTGCTCTAACAAGTCTTCCACATCTTCGAACGTATCGCCGTGGAAGGACTCGGGCGTGCGTGCTGGGTACACGATCAGCTGGGATGATGCCACTGCGCTGGTCATGGTTGCAACATCGCTGGTAACTGTTGCCCGCACTACTGCAGCAACAGGAAGCGGTCCGAACTCGGGTGGGTCTCGTCGGATGCGGGGGCTTGTGCGCTGGTGTACTGGAGTCAGTTCCCTGGGTTGCTATCGCTGAGGGTCGGGGCTACGTTCTCTTACGAACTGGGGACTTCCAATCATACCCCGCACATCCACCAGAAATGTAGCACTCTTCAATGAAGCACATTAAACACACTGTTTTATTGTGGGCGAACTTGTGCCCAGAAACTCAATATTAACCCAGGCAGCACACCAGCAATGGTCCAACCATGGCCCAATGCTGGCAGAAATTGGTACCAATATTGGGCCAACGTTGGCATATTGGCAAAGTGCAACCCAATCCAATGCTGGCCCAGCGTTAAAGCCAAGATTGGACCAATGTTATGCCAATGCAGGAGCCATTGTGATGCCAGCGTAAGACCAGCGTTAAAGCCAAGATTGGACCAATGTTATGCCAATGCAGCAGCCATCGTGCTACCAGCGTAGGACCAGCGTTAAAGCCAAGATTGGACCAATGTTATGCCAATGCAGCAGCCCTTGTGCTGCCAGCGTAGGGCCAGTGTTGAGCCATATCGTTGCCATTATTAATGCCAGCTTTGAGCCAATGCCCTTTGCATGACGAATATTTTAGATACGCTGGCTCTAGAGCACGCAGCCATTCTTACCGCAAACCTTTTGCTAGAGGCATTTTTATAGCAATTGTCCCCATTCCGTCTTCCTCAATAGTAGCTAGGAAAGCTCGACAAAAAGATGTCAAGAAGCAGAAGTCATCTATACTTTCAAATAATAATGAAAGGATACTGAAATTGACTTTTATGACAGTTTATTTGCGAATAAATGTTCTCAAACAGGCATTTTCCGTGGACTTGGATGGGTGACGCTCGGTTATCTTCAAACAGTTTATTTACAGGCGACACTGCCCTCAGGATAGGAATTGGGCAAGCTGCCGAGGACGGTAAGCTGGCCAGGGGTTTCAGGGCAGGGAGCTGACGTTGGTAGGCAGGTTGGTCAGTGCTTGGATGACGGCGAGCTGATCAAGCCCGCGAGGACCACGATAACGCGGTAATTTCGTTGAAACTGCTACCATTTCCCATAGCCACTTCACCATTACTTGGAGATGCTTGCACTGTAAAATAAAAAGAAACATTATCAGAGATGTTGGTATAACAAATGTATGTGGCAGTGTTTTCATTTGAAAAATCGATATTCCGCAACAATATTATGAGTCTGAGCAGAGAGGTCAAAGGGGTGAATCAAGAAACTTTCTTGCAAGATTTGTCAGGTAACACTTTTTAATATTTCGACATATATGGCATATTTCGTAGGTGTAACAGAATATTTAGAAGAAATATAAGATGCGCAGGATCCGTCCGCCTTGTTTACACCCCACACCTAGTCAGCGTAGCACCTTATAATTAAAAAATTGCAGCAAAACCTGCTAAAGCAAAAAAGCCTATAGTTTCAGACTGTGTAGGCAGAATGCGGTCTTCGCGCGAAATTTTTTATGCGGAAACCGAGAAGTTCCTTCAGTAAACACTAGCAAAAGAGGCATTTATTATACGAAAAGAAAGAAATACTGCCGGCTGGAAATGATGCTTGACCTAGAACAGTGAGAAGAAGCGTGGTTCCTCGGTATCACTAGCAGGATCAGGCCGCGTGCATGGCTTGATAAAGTCATAGTCCTGGAGTTTTGGGTGAAATTCACAGAGATTTACACGTGTTATACTCCGGGCACTATTCAAAGGCTGCGAATAAAAAAGAGCTATGAAATTACAGGCACTCTACATTAGCCAGGGCTGTTTCCGTAATATATATACCGCCTGATATTGATTGGGTGATATTGCTCCCTATAAAACTTATACATGCGCAAAACAAATGCACTCACCATTGTAAGATCCACGCTACTGTGTATCCGAGTTCATCCCACATCGAGGACGGTGGCCACGAGCGCCGACTTTTTTCCTGGTTGTTGTTTCGCCTATATTAATTCTAACACTCACAAAAATTCGTGGCCACTTTGCTGTGTATTTCAAGATGTAGGCTTCTCAGTAGGAATGACGACCGCAAGCGAGCATTTTTCACGATAGGAGTGCGCTGACAAACACGGCCAAGACGGCAAGCAATCAGGCGGTGTTGCACCCAGTCGGCGTGCTAGCGATGCATAGAAGGAAAGAGTGAAAGGAAAGGGTGAATCAAGAATTCGGTGTAAACGCCACTTTCCCCCGCTGGACCTAGCCCGACCGCGTTCCTGCGGAGGCAGCGACGGAGGGAGACAAGGAGGACAATAGTGACCCCACCGCTTTTCCCCGTGCTTCCGAGAGCAGCCAATTCGACACAGCAGCTTATAGTTGGCTGAGTGCTTGACTGATAGCTTTGACCAGGCTCACGCGGGTGCATGGGGGAGTGGCAAGGGGGGGTTGAAGGATGAAAAGTTAGGCGGAAAAAAAATCCGGAATGCGCCGTGCCAACTACAGGCAAAGACAAGAGGAAAAGCCAAAACGTGCAATACATTTTTTTTTCTCTCAGGGGCATTCATACAAGGAGCTTACTAAACATGCACGAAAAAACAAATATATTGGAATAGGAGCATGATGATTATGTCACCGCAACATGACATGCATGCTAAACAAACAAGCAAAAGTTTCACTAATACATATGCGCTCCATCTCGATGCAATATAAAACGGTTCCCTCAACTCTGTGGCATTGTAATTCTCGATTCTCCTCGGAATCCTGATCCTCCAAAGCCGCGGAGCGTGCGTGCAAAATATACAATGCGCAGACAAATTCGTTGCTTCTTATGGAAAGCTCATGTTCCCATGCACGATCAATAAAGCAGCCGCTAATTTTATGCGACTTCCCCTGCTTGCTACGTGGTGCACTGGCTTTTCCCTTTAAAGGGCGCATTTCGGTGAACGCGAAGTACAAAAATGGCGGTGTACCATGCATGGAGTTGACATGGAAGAGCATATTTCTGGTTCCTGCGCAGTGTGCCTGTGTTCAGTGCATTAGTTTTCAAAACACGTTGTTCAATATCAGCAAGTCGTAGAGCACTAAAAACCGACAAGGCGAAAATTGGCTTATTAAGGGCCAATGTCCTCCAAAGAAAGCCAACTAGTAACCCATATTGGCAAATCCGTACGAAAGTCGGTCCAATAATTCCCGCCTTGTTGAACGGCAGTGTCAATATTGTTTACTGACTGTGTATTGTGGGCCAACGTTGGATCTCTATCAGAATGGCACAGCCAATATTCGCGCTACGCTGTTAACCTTAGGCCATCATTGGGCCAGGATTCAAAATGGCAGTGCCAATATTGGAACCACGCTGTTAATCTTGGGCCGTCATTGGGCCAGGAAGTGCCAATATGTTTCCAACGTTGGCCCGACCTGACGTGCCGCCTGGGAAGCATTCACACACTTTTAAAAAGAAGAGTTAACAGCAGCCTATTCCACAGTCAACCGCGTCTCTCCGCCGAACGCACTTTTCACGCGCCCCGAAGGCCAAGAGCCACGCCGTGGCTTCTCATTGGACGGCAGACTCGGGCGCTGCCGTGAGCGCGTGTACGGAAGACACGCGCTGTATCGCCATGCGCGAGGCGTTGCTGGCGCTCTTCTAATGGCGATGCGACGAGTAATGGACTTAAGCGATGAGGCGCTTGCAAAGGTGCCTCACGAGAGTGCTCGTACCTGGCATGTGGAGAGCTCTCTGCGGCAATATACACAGCGCTCAACGCCTGCTTCACCTTCGCCGCGGGTGGGCCCAGCATTGCACTATCTTGGGAATCGGCCCATTTATGGGGAGTGCTTAACGCCTGCTTCACCTCCTTCGCGGGTGGGCCCAGTATTGCACTATGTTAGGGATGGGCCCGCGTATGGGGAGTGCTTAACCCTTCTTCACCTCCACCGCGTGTCGACCCGGCATTGCACAACCTTTGGATGGCCCAGGTATGCGGAGTGCTTAACGCCCGTTTCACCTCCACCACGTGTCAGCCCGGCATTGCACTACCTATGGATCGACCCACGTATGTGGAGCGCTCAACGCCTGCTTCAACTTCGCCGCGCGTGGGCCGAGTATTGCACTATCTTCAGGATGGGCCCTCGTATGCGGCGTGCTTAACGCCTCCTTCACCTCCGCCGCGGGTCGGCCCAGTATTACACTATTTTCGGGATCGGTACGTATGGTGAGTGCTTAACGCCTGCTTCACCTCCACCACTTGTCGGCCCGGTATTGCACTACCTTTGGATGGAACCATGTATGCGGACCGCCAAACGCCTGCTTCACCTCTGCCGCGGGTGGGCCCAGGTATAGGGAGTGCTTAACGCTACTTCATATCCACCGCGTGTCGACCCGGCATTGCACTACCTTTGGAAGGATCACGTATGCGGAACGCTCAACGCCTGCTTCACCTCCGCCGCGGATGGGCCCAGTATTGCACTATCTTGGGGATCGGCAGATTTATGGGGAGTGATTAACGCCTGCTTCACCTCCACCAAGGGTCGGCCAAGTATTGCACTACCTTCGGGATGGGCCCATGTAAAGGGAGTGCTTAACCCTTCTTCACCTCCACCGCGTGTCGACCCGGCATTGCACTACCTTTGGATGGACCACGTATTCGGAGCGCTCAACGCCTGCTTCACCTCCGCCGCGGGTGGGCCCAGTATTGCACAATCTTCGGGATGGGCCCACGTATGGGAGTGCTTAACGCTTCTTCACCTCCACCGCGTGTCGACCCGGCAATGCACTACCTTTGGATGGACCACGTATGCGGAGCGCTCAACGCCTGCTTCACCTCCGCCGCTAGTGGCCCCAGTATTGCACTATCTTCGGTTTCGGCCCACGTATGGGGATTTCTTAACGCCTGCTTCACCTCCGCCGCGGGTGGGCCCAGTATTACACTACCTTCGGTATGGGCCCACGTATGAGGTGTGCTTAACGCTTCTTCACCTCCACCGCATGTCGACCCGGCATTGCACTACCTTTAGATTGACCACGTATGTGGAGCGCACAACGCCTGCTTCACCTCCGCCGCGGGTGGGCCCAGTATTGCACTATCTTCGGGATTAGCCGATGTATGGGGATTGCCTAACGCTTCTTCACCTCCACCGCGTGTCGAACGGCATTGCAGTACATTTGGACTGACCCACATATGGGGAGCGCTCAACACCTGCTTAACTGCCGCCGCGGGTGGGCACAGTATTGCACTATCTTCGGGATGGGCCCACGTATGGGGAGTGCTTAACGCTTCTTCACCTCCACCGCCAATCGACCCGGCATTGCTCTACCTTTAGATGGACCACGTATGTAGAGCGCTCAACGCCTGCTTCACCTCCGCCGCGGGTGGGCCCAGTATTGCACAATCTTCGGGTTCGGCCCACGTATGGGGAGTGCTTAACGCTTCTTCACCTCCACCGCCAATCGACCCGGCATTGCTCTACCTTTGGATGGACCACGTATTTAGAGCGCTCAACGCCTGCTTCTCCTCCGCCGCGGGTGGGCCCAGTATTACACTATCTTCGGGATCGGTCCACGTATGGGGTGTGCTTAACGCTTCTTTTCCTCCACCGCGTGTCGACCCGGCATTGCACTACCTTTAGATTGACCACAGATGCGGAGCGCACAACGCCTGCTTCACCTCCGCCGCGGGAGCGCCCAGTATTGCACTACCTTCGGGATCGGCCCACGTATGGGGAGCGCTTAACGCCTGCTTCACCTCCGCCGCGGGTGGGCCCAGTATTACAGTATCTTCGGGATGGGCCGACGTATGGGATGTGCTTAACGCTTTTTGACCTCCACCGCCTGTTGACCCGCCATTGCACTACCTTTGGATTGACCAGGTATGTGGAGCGCTCAACGCCAGCTTCACCTCCACCGCGGGTGGGCCCAGTATTGCACTCTTCATGATCAGCCGACGTATGGGGAGTGCTTAACGCTTCTTCAACTCCACCGCCAATCGACCCGGCATTGCTCTACCTTTGGATGGACCACGTATGTAGAGCGCTCAACGCCTGCTTCTCCTCCGCCGCGGGTGGGCCCAGTATTACACAATCTTCGGGATCGGCCCACGTATGGGGAGTGCTCAACGCCTGCTTCACCTTCGATGCGGGTGGGCCCAGTATTGCACTATCTTGGGGATCGGGCCACGTATGGGGAGTGCGTAACGCCTGCTTCACCTCCGCCGCGGGTGGGCCCAGTATTACACTATCTTCGGGATGGGTCCACGTATCATCATCAGCCTGGTTACGCCCACTGCAGGGCAAAGGCCTCTCCCATACTTCTCCAACAACCCCGGTCATGTACTAATTGTGGCCATGCCGTCCCTGCAAACTTCTTAATCTCATCCGCCCACCTAACTTTCTGCCGCCCCCTGCTACGCTTCCCTTCCCTTGGGATCCAGTCCGTAACCCTTAATGACCATCGGTTATCTTCCCTCCTCATTACATGTCCTGCCCATGCCCATTCCTTTTTCTTGATTTCAACTAAGATGTCATTAACTCGCGTTTGTTCCCTCACCCAATCTGCTCTTTTCTTATCCCTTAACGTTACACCTATCATTCTTCTTTCCATAGCTCGTTGTGTCGTCCTCAATTTGAGTAGAACCCTTTTCGTAAGCCTCCAGGTTTCTGCCCCGTAGGTGAGTACTGGTAAGACACAGCTATTATATACTTTTCTCTTGGGGGATAACGGCAACCTGCTGTTCATGATTTCGGACTGCCTGCCAAACGCACTCCAGCCCATTCTTAGTCTTCTGATTATTTCCGTCTCATGATCCGGATCCGCCGTCACTACCTGCCCTAAGTAGATGTATTCCCTTACAACTTCCAGTGCCTCGCTGCCTATTGCAAATTGCTGTTCTCTCCCGAGACTGTTAAGCATTACTTTAGTTTTCTGCATATTAGTTTTTAGAGCCACTCTTCTGCTTTGCCTCTCCAGGTCAGTGAGCTTGCTTTGCAATTGGTCCCCTGAGTTACTAAGCAAGGCAATATCATCAGCGAATCGCAAGTTACTCAGGTATTCTCCATTAACTTTTATCCCCAATTCTTCCCAATCCAGGTCTCTGAATACCTCGTGTAAACGCGCTGTGAATAGCATTGGAGATATCGTATCTCCCTGCGTGACGCCTTTCGTTATTGGGATTTTGTTGCTTGTTTTATGGAGGACTACGGTGGCTGTGGAGCCGCTATAGATATCTTCCAGTATTTTTACATATGGCTCATCTACACCCTGATTCCGTAATGCCTCCATGACTGCTGAGGTTTCGACTGAATCAAACGCTTTCTCGTAATCAATGAAAGCTATATATAAGGGTTGGCTATATTCTGCACATTTCTCTATCACTTGATTGATAGTGTGAATATGGTCTATTGTTGAGTAGCCTTTACGGAATCCTGCCTGGTCCTTTGGTTGACAGAAGTCTAAGGTGTTCCTGATTCTATTTGCAATTACCTTAGTAAATACTTTGTAGGCAACGGACAGTAAGCTGATCGGTCTATAATTTTTCAAGTCATTGGCGTCCCCTTTCTTATGAATTAGGATTATGTTAGCGTTCTTCCAAGATTCCGGTACGCTCGAGGTCATGAGGCATTGCGTATACAGGGTGGCCAGGTTCTCTAGAACAATCTGTCCACCATCCTTCAACAAATCTGCTGTTACCTGATCCTCCCCAGCTGCCTTCCCCCTTTGCATATCTCCTAAGGCTTTCTTTACTTCTTCCGGCGTTACCTTCGGAATTTCTAATTCCTCTAGACTATTTTCTCTTCCATTATCGTCGTGGGTGCCACTGGTACTGTATAAATCTCTATAGAACTCCTCAGCCACTTGAACTATCTCATCCATATTAGTAATGATATTGCCGGCTTTGTCTCTTAACGCATACATCTGATTCTTGGCAATTCCTAGTTTCTTCTTCACTGCTTTTAGGCTTCCTCCGCTCCTGAGAGCATGTTCAATTCTATCCATATTATACTTCCTTATGTCAGCTGTCTTACGCTTGTTGATTAACTTCGAAAGTTCTGCCAGTTCTATTCTAGCTGTAGGGTTAGATGCTTTCATATATTGGCGTTTCTTGATCAGATCTTTCGTCTCCTGCGATAGTTTGCTGGTATCCTGCCTAGCGGAGTTACCACCGACTTCCATTGCACACTCCTTAATGATGCCCACAGATTGTCGTTCATTGCTTCAACACTAAGGTCCTCTTCCTGAGTTAAAGCTGAATACCTGTTCTGTAGCTTGATCTGGAATTCCTCTATTTTCCCTCTTACCGCTAACTCATTGATCGGCTTCTTATGTACCAGTTTCTTCCGTTCCCTCATCAGGTCTAGGCTAATTCGAGTTCGGGTCCACGTATGGGGTGTGCTTAACGCTTCTTCACCTCCACCGCGTGTCGACCCGGCATTGCACTACCTTTAGATTGACCACATATGCGTAGCGCACAACGTCTGCTTCACCTCCGCCGCGGGAGCGCCCAGTATTGCACTACCTTCGGGATCGGCCCACGCATGGGGAGCGCTTAACGCCTGCTTCACCTCCGCCGCGGGTGGGCCCAGTATTACAGTATCTTCGGCATAGGCCCACGTATGGGATGTGCTTAACGCTTCTTGACCTCCACCGCGTGTCGACCCGGCATTGCACTACCTTTGGATTGACCAGTTATGTGGAGCGCTCAACGACTGCTGCACCTCCAACGCGGGTGGGCCCAGTATTGCACTCTCTTCGAGATCAGCCGACGTATGGGGAGTGCTAAACGCTTCTTCACCTACACCGCGTGTCGAACGGCATTGCACTACCTTTGGACTGACCAACGTATGCGGAGTGCTCAACGCCTGCCTAACTGCCACCGCGGGTGGGCACAGTATTGCACTATCTTCGGAATCGGCCCACTTATGGGGAGTGCTTGACGCCTGCTTTACCTCCACCACGTGTCGGCCCGGCATTGCTCTACCTTTTGATGGACCACGTATGTAGAGCGCTCAACGCCTGCTTCACCTCCGCCGCGGGCTGGCCCAGTATTACACTATCTTCGGGATCGGCCCACGTATGGAGAGCGCTCAACGCCTGGTTCACCTTCGCGCGGATGGGCCCAGTATTGCACTATCTTGGGGATCGGGCCACGTATGGGGAGTGCTTAACGCCTGCTTCACCTCCACCGCGTGTCGGCCCGGCATTGCACTACCTTTGGATGGACCACGTATGCGGAGAGCTCAGCGCCTGCTTTACTCTCGCCGTGTGTGGGCCCAGTATTGCACTATCTTCGGGATGGGCACACGTATGGGGTGTGCTTAACGCTTTATCACCTCCACTGCGTGTCGACCCGGTATTGCACTACCTTTCGATTGACCACGGATGCGGAGCGCTCAACGCCTGCTTCACCTCGGCCGCCGGTGGGCACAGTATTGCACATCCTTCGGGATGGGCCCACATATGGGGAGTGCTTAACGCCTGCTTCACCTCCGCCGCCGGTGGGCCTAATATTACGCTACCTTCGGTATCGGCCCACATATGGGGAGTGCTTACCGCCTGCTTCACCTCCACCACGTGTCGGTTCGGCATTGCACCACCTTTGGATGGACCCACGTATGCGGACCGCTCAACGCCTGCTTCACCTCCGCCGCGGGTGGGCCCAGTATTGCCCTATCTTCGGTATGGGCCCACGTATGGGGAATGCTTAACGCTTCTTCACCTCCACCGCGTGTCGACCCGGCATTGCACTACCTTTGGATGGACCACGTATGCGGAGCGATCAACGCCTGCTTCACATCCGGCGCGGGTGGGCCCTGTATTGCACTACCTTGGGGATCGGCCCATTTATGGGGAGTGCTTAACGCCTGCTTCACCTCGACTGCGCGTGGGCCCAGTATTGCACTATCTAGGGATCGGGCCACGTATGGGGAATGCTTAACGCCTGCTACACCTCCACCGCATGTCGGCAAGGCATTGCACTACCTTTGGATGGACCACGTATGCTGAGCGCTCAACGCATGCTTCACTTACGCTGCGGGAGGGCCCAATATTGCACAATCTTTGGGTTCAGCCCACGTATGGGGAGCGCTCAACGCCTGCTTCACCTCCGCCGCGGGCGCGCCCAGTATTGCACTATGGTCGGTATCGGCCCACGTAGGAAGTGCTTAACGCCTGCTTCACCTCCACCATGTGTCGGCCCGGCATTGCACTACCTTTGGATGAACCCACGCATGCGGAGCTCTCAACGCCTGCTTCACCTTCGCCGCGGGTGGGCCCAGCATTGCACTATCTTGGGGATCGGCCCATTTATTGGGAGTGCTTAACGCCTGCTTCACCTCCACCGTGGGTGGGCCCAGTATTGCACTATCTTAGGGATCGGGCCACGTATGGGCAGTGCTTAACGCCTGCTTCACACTCACCCCGTGTCGGCCCGGCATTGCACTTCCTTTGGATGGACCCACGTATGCGGAGCGCTCAACGCCTGCTTCGGTTCCTAGTAAGCTGGTATGTATGCTCGAGGAACGAGTTGCGGCCGCAGAAAACGTCAGGTGAGTTAAACTTTTCCTTTTGCTTCATTTTTTTCTCGAGCGACGGCTCGCCGCGGCGCTGGCAGATCCTCGGAAGCATATACCCGCAATATGGGTTAGATAAGGTGGAAAATAACATAATGCCAAACAGCCTCCATCATGAGACCTTGTAATAACCGGTAAAAACATAAAAAATAGGATTGTCACCCGTTACCTCGTCTAGCCTTTCCCTAATTGTATACAGCACTTTTCGTGAAAAATAGGCAACTGGAAAGAAGTGTCGCAAACAGTTGAGAAATTTGGTGATCTACTAATGGAGAGAGCCAAAGAAACAGCCAAGCAGGATGGAAAAGCGAAAATTAACAAATTTAACTGTTGTTTGTGAAAATATTTATGGATCAACATCTCTTTACTTAAAAACGAAGTATAGAAAAGGCCACCGGAAGTGGAGAATACTTCCGTGTGTTTTGAATCAAGCTTCCACAGTTATCAGTGGAGCCACCTGACGTAGTCATTTCTCTGCTGTGCTAATGTGAGTGTTTTTATAACCTTCCGCGGTGTGCGCAGTATGTCTAGAACCTCAGCGTCCTGCGCTCTACGCGGTTGTACGGGACTGGTGACCACGCGTCGTTACACAACTTCTCAAATAGCAACACGGGTTGGTTTTGGCAATTTAATTGGTAGAGGAGTAAACGAGGGATCCAAAATAACTGTGATTGTTCCGGAAACATGTTTATTTCTCTATAATTCTCCCAGGGCTAATTCAGAAAACAATACTAGAAATTTTTATTTTTTACTTTCGCTTGTTGTTCTTGGCAGCATTCTTCCTGCGCTTTTGTCATGCGTGAGTCCATTTGATGTGCTTCCTTGTTTGCCAAGTAAAGGAGTGGTGTATCTCCCAGGCGTACCTGTGAGGTACACCTTAATTCAATTCTCTTTTGCGGATTTACGCGTCTTTATGATCAATGGTGGGGCATTATTCACATTAGTGCTAGTAAAGCTACCTCCCCCCTCATTTGCATAGGAAGAATTACCTTGGGTTGCCTCCGCCCCTCGCGCGAAAAAATCCTGCGTACGTGCCTGCTTCGAGATTGCTGATGGTATTACCCAGCTTATCTTTCAGTGCATACATCTTGGTTTTTCCTATGCCAAGTTTCCTTCTCACTGATTTCAGGCTGCGTCCATTTTTTACAGTTTCTTCAGTCTTTGTCACGTTGTAATTTCGAATATAACTTATTTTCGCTTTGTGCATCAATTTTCACGGTTTCTAGAACTTTATCTTATGTCTTGCGTTGGACACTTCCATTCTTTGCCGTTTCTTTATCAGATCCTTTGTTACTTGGGAGAGCTTGCCTACTGGTGGCCTTGGTGCCTTGCCTCCCACTTCAGTTGCTGCCTCTGAAGCCAGCCTATAGTTACGATTTCATTCATTAGCTTTTTGTCATCATCATCTCGCTGTTCTAAGGCTGCATATTTGTTCGCAAGTACCAGCCAAAATTTGTCTGCTTTTACCCTTACTGCCTCTAGGTTGACCTGTTTCTTCTTGACCAAATGTACTCTTTCTCTCTTCAAATTGAGGTGAATCCGAGCCTTCACTAACCTCTCATCACTGCACTTTACGCTACCTATCACCTCTACATCCTGCGCTATGCTGGGATCAGCAGAAAGTATGAAGTCAATTTCATTTCTTGTTTCACTAGGGCTTTTACAGATCCACTTTCTGTTGCTAGGCTTCCTGAAAAAGATGTTCATTATGCGAAGCTTATTCCTTTCTGCGAATTCTACCAGTGCCTCTCCTCTAGCGTTCCAAGAATCGACGCCGTAATTTCCAATTGCTTGTTCACAAGCCTGCTTTTCCCCCACTTTTGCATTGAAGTCGCCCATTACTACAGTATACCTAGTTTGCACTTTTCTCATCGCTAATTCAACATCTTCATAAAATTGATCTATTTCTGCATCATCGTGACTGGATGTTGGAGTGTAGGCTAGTACTACCTTTAATCTATACCTCTTATTAATTTGATTACGACTCGCTCCGTCTCATTCGGAAATACTTCTCCAATGCATGAGACAGGCAGCCGAGACCGTGAACTGTTTGGTGTACTTCCATCCATACGCGACTAGTGAATTCGTGGTAAGCGCTGAAAGTTTTTTCATTTACCTTTTTTTTCACACTACTTTTAAGTGCTGTTCAATACCGCCAAAAAATCTATAGACACTTTGCTGAGCTAAACTGCGACAGGCGAAAGCCCATCTATGACAGCCTCTGTTGCTGTTGTCTGAACTGTTCTGCGAACGGACGCCACCGTGGACGCGAGCATGGGATGCGATCACAGCCATATGGCTGCAAGGTTTGTCACCCATGTGCGGGCACCCTCACGCGCATGTCCCTACTCTCCCACTCGCCCACTCGCACAGCGCTACTGGCATGGCGCCTCCTCTCCTTGCTCCCCTCGCCGGTGATCACCGCTTTCCTGCGTCCATCACGGACTGCGCCCGGACACTCATGAGCCACTAAAGGTTTACGCCTTAATATATCGTGTGTCTAGCTGCGTTCATGCCCACTTGCGTACGGGAGAGCCCAAAACCACGATGTCAGAACCACTGCGAAATACAATGCCGTGCCACCTGCCGCGATCATCAAAACCCGTGTACGACGGACAATTCAAGTATGTTTTAGGCATTTCAGATATACTAAGCGGACTTAAACTGACTTTACCGACATGCCTCGCGCTGACTTTCTAGGGAGAGCCCCTCCCCCCTCCCCCTGAAAAAAAGAATTGTAGCGCTAAAGGAAGAGAGAAAGGAAGAGAATGAGAAGACTTGCAGTAGCACACAAACAATAAGAAAAAAGAATAACGTAACGAAAGCAGTTGCAAAGTTCACGCACACATTTTCATCAAGTAAAAAAAAATGTCGCAGTTTGCGTCTTGTTACTTCTTCTACAGTTGCACTTAAATTCGTTTTCGCGGGTTTCCGTTTGTACTCCTGTAGGTCGCGAGCCCGTATTCGCAACTGTGAAAAGTCGTCGGTACGCCTGTAGGGTTTGTCTAGCCGAGTTCACGGCCGTCTGCGCATGTGCGATTCCGGAACTACAAGGCCAGAACCGTTCATTATTGAGATTACCGGATAAATAAAATAAGTTTTTAGGCATGTAGGGCCCTCTGGGCTGTACTTATCGACGATAAGGTACCCTCGCCGCCTACGGGATTATCTGACTGAGCTATGTAGAATGCTGGTTTGCCATTGTTGGAAGTTGGAATTCTTCTGTAAGTTTTTTCTTTTTTTTTATCTGACGATGGTGTGACTGAATTTGAGCTCGTCCAGTGCACTACATCTGC